>NC_044067.1:24452100-24752100 GCF_902167405.1 Gadus morhua | reverse complement strand
TGTTTATGGAATTATTTTACATAAAAATTAACAAACAACGACCAGTTTGCAAATGTTTTACTTATTAGAAAAAAGAACAGAACAGAACATGAATAAATATGAACAAATGAAACAACAACATGAACATGAACATGAAACAAGATGAACAAATGAACTACTACAGTATATACAAGTGAACAGGCAAGTGAACTGGGGTCAGGAAGGGTTCACAGTCTCTTGATGAACACGCGGCAACTCTTTTTTGGAGAAATCCCCCTTTTCTCCTTCACCCTCTGGGCCATCCTCTGCGTGGCAGATGGCCGAAGCCTCCTCCTCATGGAGCCAGGAGGAGCGGGGGAGGAGGAGGAGCCTGCAGCAGGAGCAGAGGAGGAGGAGGAGGAGCAGCCTGCAGCAGGAGCAGAGGAGGAGGAGGAGCAGCCTGCGTGAGGAGCGGAGGAGGAGGAGCCTGCAGCAGGAGCAGAGGAGGAGGAGCCTGCAGCAGGAGCGGAGGAGGAGGAGGAGCCTGCAGCAGGATCGGAGGAGGAGGAAGCAGATGAGGGCTCTCGCTGCGCAAGGCGGACGAAGAGGTCCCTCATCTGCTTCGCCCTTGAAAGGTTCTTATGGAGCGCGTAGAAGCGCTCCTGGGTTCTGATGTCGTGGCACATGAAGTCCCCTAGGCTCCTGCGTACCTCGGCGTCGTTGGTCTCAAAGTTCTACAAACAAAGAAAAAGAGGGGCATTTACAAACCAGAATGTGCGTAACGGAAGCAAAATGCACCAAATTGACCAATTCCTCATCACGTGTTTTGATACTCACGTATGTGGCCACGGCCGACCTGATGTCCATTAGACTCGGGGAGCCGGGGAGGCCCATCTCCCCCCAAGCTCGTCGAAAATATTTAATCAGGTCCTTCGGCTCCCCCTTGCCGAAGGACGTAAAAAAAAAATTGTTTTGTGGCACGGAGCGCAGCCGCAGGCGGAGCCACTCCCGGCACCAGGCGTACTCGCCGGCCTCGAGGTACACCTGGGCCACCCCAAATTTACGCACCGTCTTGTGCTCCATGACCTGCAGAAGACAAAGTATGACAGGAGGCAGAGATGTCAGCCAATTCCCAAGTGTGCAAAGGCCGCCCCCCCTGTTTTTAATGTAGAAAAGGACCCGAGGTGAGTAAAAGCATACTTACATTAATGAGGTAGCCCGTGTCCTCGTCCCCGATCGCGTCCTGCACCTCCCTGACCCTCATCCGGGTCAGCACCCCCGACCTGTGCCCGTAGATTGGGGAAAGGTAGGCCACCAGGTACCCAAAGAACCGGGTCCCTGGGGGGCGCCGCTTTCATGTCCGCTGTAATGAGTTAAAGAGAGAAAAGGAAAATGAGACTTTAAGCTTTTTTGAGAGAGACTCACCGAGGAGAGAGAGAGACTCACCGAGGAGAGAGAGAGAGAGAGAGAGAGACTCACCGAGGAGAGAGAGAGAGACTCACCGAGGAGAGAGAGAGAGACTCACCGAGGAGAGAGAGAGAGAGAGAGACTCACCGAGGAGAGAGAGAGACTCACCGAGGAGAGAGAGAGAGAGAGAGAGAGAGAGAGAGACTCACCGAGGAGAGAGAGAGAGAGAGAGAGACTCACCGAGGAGAGAGAGAGACTCACCGAGGAGAGAGAGAGAGAGAGAGAGACTCACCGAGGAGAGAGAGAGACTCACCGAGGAGAGAGAGAGAGAGAGAGAGACTCACCGAGGAGAGAGAGACTCACCGAGGAGAGAGAGAGACTCACCGAGGAGAGAGAGAGAGAGAGACTCACCGAGGAGAGAGACTCACCGAGGAGAGAGAGAGAGAGAGAGAGACTCACCGAGGAGAGAGAGAGAGAATCACTGAGGAGAGAGACTCACCGAGGAGAGAGAGAGAGAGAGAGAGAGAGAGAGAGAGAGAGAGAGAGAGAGAGAGAGACTCACCGAGGAGAGAGAGAGACTCACCGAGGAGAGAGAGAGAGAGAGAGAGAGAGAGACTCACCGAGGAGAGAGAGAGACTCACCGAGGAGAGAGAGAGACTCACCGAGGAGAGAGAGGGAGAGACTCACCGAGGAGAGAGACTCACCGAGGAGAGAGAGAGAGAGAGAGAGACTCACCGAGGAGAGAGAGACTCACCGAGGAGAGAGAGAGAGAGACTCACCGAGGAGAGAGAGAGAGAGAGAGAGAGAGAGAGAGACTCACCGAGGAGAGAGAGAGACTCACCGAGGAGAGAGGGGATCTTTTCTTTGGCCATCACCTGGCACTTGGCCAGGTCCTCCTTGGCCACCAGTCTCAATAGTTTGCCCTGTTTCACCAGGGACTGGTGGCCAAGGACGTTCCGGTTCAAGTCCTTCAATAGCTTCCTTAACTCCCGGGTGACCATGACCAGCTGGCCGTTGGTCACCCGGGAGTATTTAGCTGGGGTGTCCCGGAAATATTCCAAAAAGGAGATGGCCTGGCCCACGTGTAACACGATGGTTGTCGGGGCCAGGCCAGCCGCTCTCAGGGCAGCAGGGTAGCTGTAGAAAGAGCAGGCTGTAATTAGTCTCAGTCATATGTTTTGAGTACTACTTCATCATTATCATCATCAAAAATTCACTACTTACGTCTTTATGAGGGGGATGTTGAACAAAAACTCCCAACTCCAATATTTGATCGAAGGCCAGCCGAGCGTCAGGTATTTCAGGAACACCTTTGCTCGGCTGGCCTTCGACACGCTGTTTTGAACCATTTGGGGGGTCCCTTCCGGGCAGAAAAGGTAGGCCCCGTACTCCTCCAGGTAAGTGTCTGTAAAGATGCAACACATGATGAGGAATGTAGCGTGAAAACACTCGACACACCTGCACAAATACACAATGTGTTATTTCTTACCCATGGAGGTCCCAAACGTAATTTTCCTAATTGTTGAGCCCCTGCTCTTCCCTTTGAGCAGGGACATCAACACCCGTGAGGCCGACTGCGCGAAAAACAAACATAATTAACACCACTTTTGTATGACCGCATTTCCTCATTGGTTCTACACTTGGTAAAGATTTGTAAAATTATTGATGAACTAATCCATCCCACTCACCACATCCCTGGTGCCTCCTCCTCCTCCATCCTCCTCTTCCTCCTCCTCCATCCTCCTCTTCCTCCTCCTCCTCCTCCTTCTCCTCCTCAGCAGCAGCAGCAGCTTCATTTGACATCTTGCTTTTTTTCTGGGTAGAGAGAAAAACAATAACAAGACATGATTAAGTTACATACTTTGGCCTTGGGCAACATGATTATGTATTACACTAATCAATTATCTTCTCACCCCAAGAGTGCCAAATGGCAGTTTTCTACGGACCGCTTTCCAAGTGTGCTTCTCCTGCTGCTGCTCCTCCTCCTCCTCCTCCTCCTCCTCCTCCTTGGTGGCTGTGGCCGGGGCCGGGGCTTCCTCCTCCTCCGTGGCGGCTGTGGGCGGCTCCGTGGCGGCTGTAGGGCTTTCTCCTCCTCCGTGGAGGCTGTGGGCTTCCTGCTCTGGGGATGAAGGCTCCTCCTCCTCCTCCTCCTCCGGGGCCGGTATTGGGGCTGGGGCTGGGGCTCTGGGCGGGGCTTCCTGCTCTGGGGACGAAGGCTCCTCCTCCTCCTCCTCCTCCGGGGCTGGGGCTGGGGCTGGGGCTCGGGATGGGGCTGGGGCTGCCTCTGCGGAGAGGAAAAAACAAACAGCAAGAGAAAACAGGACTGCAAATTAATGACACTGTAATGTAATTTATTGAAATAAATAGAACATGGAAAGAAGGTATAATTGCTATGTTTTTTTCATTCACTCACGTCGAGGTCGGCGCTGAGGCCAGGCCAGGGCCTGGAACTGGGTCAGACTCTGCAGAGGGAAAAAAACAAACAGCAAGAGAAAACAGGACAGCAAAATAATGACACTGTAATGATTGAGTTATTGAAATAAATTGTTCATGGAAAGAATGCCTAATTGCTATGTATTTTCACTCACGGCACGAACGTCTGCTACCTCTCGCTCCAGCTCGCGGACCCGGAGGCGGGCATTGACGCATGTGCGCTTCTGGCACATGATCAGTCCCGCCTCCGGGTCAGTCTGCTCCGCCTGGTGTTGTTCCAGGTCCAGCACGCTGACCATAGGTGGATCGGGAGAAGTGGCCCTCAAGGCCGCCAGCTTGCTAAGAGCTGCAGCTCGCTTGAGGGCCTTGATCTCCCGATCCACACTTTGGCCACTCAGGTTGCTGTGCTGCGACTGCCGATATTGTTCAATAATTAATAATGCAATAATAGTAATAACAACCGGAGATTCAATCCATCTCGGAGTACAGGCTGAGGCCTGTGCGCACTTGTGCGTAATGGCGCAGTAACAACCAAACGGAGATTCCGTCCATAGCAGAGGACGGAGAGCACACACGTAATAACAGTGTGTGTCATTGTTCACTTACATTTGACTCTGCTTGTTTAACTTGATGAATTAAAGATCAGATCACATACAGGCATTTGACGGCACTATCACGTAAATTGGTTAACTTGTGTGTTTGTAATCACGGATGAAGCTCACAAACTAAGCTGATGCACCGATATTGTTCAATAATTCGGCCTAATAATGCAATAATAATAATAACAACCGGAGATTCAATCCATCTCGGAGTACAGGCTGAGGCCTGTGCGCACTTGTGCGTAATGGCGCAGTAACAACCAAATGGAGATTCCGTCCATAGCAGAGGACGGAGAGCACACACGTAATAACAGTGTGTGTCATTGTTCACTTACATTTGACTCTGCTTTTTTAACTTAATAGTTGGCGATCGTTGTGTGTATGTGTCTCAGACGCTGATACAAGTTACACCTGACTTCTGCGCACCTCTGTCGGCTTTATAAAGGCTGACCAGTGACCACACACCCGGGGGCGCGGCTAGGGCCCACGCAACTAACACGTAATCGCGTGAACGGATTAACTTGTACATCTGTAATAATTAATTAATCCTCACCAAATAGTAAGGTTAAACTACGGTGCCCCTCTGGTGACATGGGTGAATATTAATTAATTTGTGGCCATAGAATAATAATTCGTAATTTATAGAAGCAGCAGCAGCGCCGTTGTGCGAATGAGAACCTTGTCGACTCAATCAACATATGGTCGCGAGGGAGCACTCGTTTGTTTTTATAATAACACTATTTGGCAGGCACGTTGTAACTATTGCAGCCCTATCCAACACGGCAGTAGACTGGTTAGAATCATAGGTTAACCATTGATACCGGATACTGCCCGATGCAACATCGTATCTCCTGCCTGGTGCTGCTTGGCGCAGCATTGTGGTTTTATCTCATGTTCATGGCGTTCCCGCAGCATAGCACGCACTGTCATCGGTTCAAATACACATGAGCTGGGTGTTCACATCAATCAAAAGCAATTCCACAATAAAAAAAAAGATGCCAGCTGGGTGTTCATGTGATCGGCGATCGTGTCTGCCTATTACAGAACAGCTGGTGGCGTTCAGAGCGCACAATCTAGGTCTACTGTAGGCTACTGACGAAAACCACACGATATAGGCCTACACATACTACTACTTATATTTAGTAACACTATTTATTAATTTAGGCTATTTGGCTGCTCCAACTCGAGTCAGCCCAGCCAGGCGATAGTTAAGTCTCGGGTTTCAACTCGGCATTTCCTACGTGTACATCTGTAATAATTAATTAATCCTCACTAGGAAGCTGACACACCGTTATTGTTCAATAATTGATAATGAAATAATAATATTAAACAGAGATTTTGTCCATAGCAGAGGACATGCCCTACGGAGAGCACACACACACACACGCACACACACACATATACCGAATAACGGTATAATAACGGTCTATTTATAAACTGCAAAGAATTCAAGTCTTGCACTAAGTATTCATTTGTTTTAGAAAGGTTTAGGGTTTTATAGTAACTTTTATTTATTAAATGAATTCTCAAGTCTCAAGTCATAACCGTCAAGTCGAGTCTTTAAACAGCGTCAGCCAAGCGACTCTCGGGGCAAGTCATGTGACTCTTGAGGAATGTGACTCCCATTCCCCATGTCTGGTACGCTCCTTCTACCAGAGACGATTCTTGTCTCTGGTAGTTCAAGTAGTTCAAGTCATGCACTCGGTATTAAATTGTTTTAGAAATGTTTAGGGTTTTATAGTAACCTTTATTTAGTAAATGAATTCATTAAATGAATGAATAAATTAATAAAAAGTCTCCCGTGTGATTTCCTGAAAACTGTCTACTCTTCAATTAATTAATCACGAAGACATTAAGGTAGGGGTCTGAAACTGCAGTATGGTGCACGGGACACCACAGGCAATCCCCTCGCAGAGTTTCAGAGCCGTGCGGCCTTCCCGAGGGTCGTAGGTCAGCCGTGACCTTTGACGGCGCCGACCCCGTGCGTGACTCTCTATTTCAGCATAATTCCTAAACGCTTTGAGCCGGCGGTCTGAAAACCGGGTGGTCGTCTCAGGAGATAAGGCTCATCCACCGTGACGAGTTTCAGAGCCGTGCGGCCTTCCTGAGTGTCAAAGGTCAGCCGTGACCTTTGGCGGCGACGACCCCGTGACTGTCTATTTCAGCATAATTCCTAAACGCTTTGAGCCGGCGGTCTGAAAACCGGGTGTGCGTCTCAGGAGCTGAGGCTCATCCACGACAAAGAGTTTCAGACCCGTCTACCGGGCCGGGACTCTGGCAGACTGACCAGGGCCTCTCGGGAGGGCCGCAGACCAAATTTAAAGCCGTTCGGTCCATTTCTGCGGCAACAGTGAACACTCAAAGGGAGGAAAAGGCGAGCGATCAAAGCCCCGCCCTTCGAAAAGTACAGGTCCGAGCGGCACGGTTCAGACGTCCCTCCGCTCGTCCAGAGGCCCCCAATGACATATAAAAAATTCAGGCTCCTGTGACCTCTAGAAAAGAAAATCCTCCGAAGCCAACTCACAGACCAAAGGGTGTCAGAGCCCACGGGTCTGACGGCTTCTGTGTGGATTTTAGGGGAAAAGGCTCTATTTCGGCATAATTCCTAAACGCTTTGAGCCGGCGGTCTGAAAACCGGGTGGTCGTCTCAGGAGATAAGGCTCATCCACTGTGACGAGTTTCAGAGCCGTGCTGCCTTCCCGAGTGTCAAAGGTCAGCCGTGACCTTTGACGGCGCCGACCCCGTGTGCGTGACTGTCTATTTCAGCATAATTCCTAAACGCTTTGAGCCGGCGGTCTGTAAACCGGGTGGTCATATCAGGAGATAAGGCTCATCCACCGTGACGAGTTTCAGAGCCGTGCGGCCTTCCCCAGGGTCGTGGGTCAGCCGTGACCTTTGACGGCGCCGACCCCGTGCGTGACTCTCTATTTCAGCATAATTCCTAAACGCTTTGAGCCGGCGGTCTGAAAACCGGGTGGTCGTCTCAGGAGATAAGGCTCATCCACCGTGACGAGTTTCAGAGCCGTGCGGCCTTCCCGAGTGTCAAAGGTCAGCCGTGACCTTTGGCGGCGACGACCCTGTGACTGTCTATTTCAGCATAATTCCTAAACGCTTTGAGCCGGCGGTCTGAAAACCGGGTATGCGTCTCAGGAGCTGAGGCTCATCCACGACAAAGAGTTTCAGACCCGTGCGGCCTTCCCAAGTGTCAAAGGTCAGCCGAAGAAGATTGCGGAGGCATTTGAATGGAGAAAAAAATGACCTAAAATGGAGCGAGGCCTAAAAGGTCACACAGGGTCGGGAAAGCTTTCCGAGACTAATTTCTGCCTGATTTTTGACAATGTCGTGCGCCAGAGGACCTTCAGCATGGATCTTTTCGCCACGTAGCGATACGACCACCGCAGAGCTACTTGGCTTCGCTGAAGGTCTACCGGGCCGGGACTCTGGCAGAATGACGAGGGCCTCTCGGGAGGGCCGCAGACCAAATTTAAAACCGTTCGGTCCATTTCTGCGGCAACAGCAAACACTCAAAGGGAGGAAAAGGCGAGCGATCAAAGCCCCGCCCTTCGAAAAGTACAGGTCCGAGCGCCACGGTTCAGACGTCCCTCCGCTCGTCTAGAGGCCCCGAATGACATACTAAAAATTCAGGCTCCTGCGCCCTCTAGAAAAGAAATTCCTCCGTAATCAACTCACAGACCAAAAGGTGTCAGGGTCCATGGGTCTGACGGCTTCTGTGTGGATTTTAGGGGAAAAGACTGTCTATTTCAGCATAATTCCTAAACGCTTTGAGCCGGCGGTCTGAAAACCGGGTATGCGTCTCAGGAGCTGAGGCTCATCCACGACAAAGAGTTTCAGACCCGTGCGGCCTTCCCAAGTGTCAAAGGTCAGCCGAAGAAGATTGCGGAGGCATTTGAATGGAGAGAAAATGACCTAAAAGGCGAGCGATCAAAGCCCCTCCTTTCGAAAAGTACAAGTCCGAGTGCCACGGTTCAGACGTCCCTCCGCTCGTCTAGAGCCCCCGGACGACATATTAAAAATTCAGGCTCCTGCGACCTCTAGAAAAGAAAATCCTCCAAATTCAGGCTCCTGCGACCTCTAGAAAAGAAAATCCTCCGAAGTCAACTCACAGACCAAAGGGTTGAAAAAAAAAAAAAATCTTTAAAAAAAAAAATATATATATATATATAAACAAATATATAAAATTATATTAAAAAAAAAAAGACGACTTCCGGTTTTATTCCGGACGACTTCCGTTTTTTCCCCTCCAGATTATCGACTTCCGGTTCTTTCCGGACGACTTCCGGTTTTTTTCCCCTCCAGATTATCGATTATCGGCGACCCTCTGACCCATCTTGGTCAATGCTGCCACCTTTTGGAAAAGTTATGCAGTGCAGGCCAGCGTACCCCAGACTGAGCCCGGTACCCAATTCTGAATCCAGATCGGGCACCGTCATGTCCCGTTCTGAAACGTGCCCCAAATTTGGGGGCCCCTTTTCATTTGGGGTCGGGTTTCGCAGAAAGTATACCGAAAACGGAGCGCTGGGGATGCCGAAAATGAACCTTTCCCTCAGGCTTCCTTGGGAAAGCCTGGCTCGACAGACGCAACTCGCAATCAGAGTTAAATGGTACCACAACGCTAACTTTAGATTAAATTAGTTGAACCAGGTTTTCCACTTTAGGTTCAATGCGCGTTCACACAAAAGGGGCGTTTATCGCGTCATTTGACTCACCCTTTTGAAAAATGTATCGAGCGAGAGCGGTGTATTTCACCCAAGGCGAGCAGTGTATTATTATGAACTCCTACGAGGAATTCAAAGTTCAAATCACAGCCAAGGGGAACACCGTTGCCCATAATATGGCTAGGGTGCTGGCAAAAAATAGCCGACCGTGTTAATTCGTAAGTGAAAAGATTCTGCATATTGTCTAAAGAATATCATGTAGCTATCATCATGCCATTTACCCCCATAGATGTGGTGCCAGCACGCTCCTACGAACATGGGGCCAAGTCAAAAATAAATATAAAAATATTATTCAATGTGGTAAGTTGTAAGCATCCATTTGAATAATTGCAGGTGAATCTAGCCTATGATTTGCAATGGCCTAGGCTCCAACCTTTAATCTCATGTTGATTACTTGTAGCAAATAAAAAGAAAACCCAAATTAATACGACTGGGAGGGGGACTTCTCCACCGCCCTTCACCACTTCGGAGGAGCTGGCTCTCGCCAATTAATAACGAAGGTCGGCCGATGATGGTAGGAGTGGAAGGGGGGATGTCCTCTGAACCCACTGCCTCGACATCCAAGGCATTTGAAATGAGAATGTATTCATGTATTGGCAATGGACATAAATAATTGTCTTGCTAATCAAATGTGAAATGATTAAGTGTAAATTAATGGTGTCATTTTTAGTTGAAGGTACAAACATTATTTTGGAGGAGCCGCTGACAATCAATCTCCAATCAGAGGTATATAAGTATCAAAGCAAAGTGTCACGTATCTTCTAAATGTTTAATCTTTGGAAAGAATGGCTAGGTTTCCCTAGATTCTTGCAGGAGACTCTGTCGGCCTGTGACTCCAGGTCAACTATGGAGGAGATTTTTCTTAACAATTCTCCCAGCTATAATATGAATTTGGAGAATAAAAAATGCCTAGGCCTAATTGTGTCACTGACATAGCGGTTATGTAAGGGATAATGGACAACACGGCACTTGACTATACAAGGTTAATGTACGTTGAACGTTGGGCCACCTTTGAACTTGAAACACAGACGCACTGCGCAACAGTAAGTGCACGGCTTCTTCGTGTAGCATTACCTACATACGGGCCAACAAGGACGATCAAATAACGAATACCCTCTGATGAGAATCTGTATCTCTAAAGAATATCGTCAGACAATGCCAGGGGATCGGTTCTGTCTCTCCAGAGAGACGCCTGTACGAATAGTGCACAGAGGTCCACGGGAACAACCAAAAATGGCGACGCCATTGTCGGAGGAGGGGCTAGGAAGCTGCGAACACGCCGATTTAAGTAGCCGATCTCCAGGTAGACTAAGCTGAAAAGCTGCTCCCGACCAGGTTTGGTTGCGAGCATAAGTCACCATGGTGATACAGCGACGCTTAAATAGATTTAAGTGGTACAGCTAACCCAGGCTTTCAGCTCAACATATCTCGCTAACCCTCTAATCGAGCTTCGTAGTACAGGCCCCAGGTCCGCTGAACCAGACTTGTGAATGGAAGTTATAATTGCCTTTTTCCGGGGCACAGGAAATTCATTACTTCTGATGGAGCAGTTGACAACATGAGTCACTGGCACTTGAACAACAGAACTGTGTTTAATAATTTAAGAATCCTATCCAAAATAATCCTTGGCCTTAGCAGTAACTCCATTATATCTTTACCAATCTCGCTTTGATATAAATCTTTAATATGTTTGTATTTTAAGCACATAAGCTGCCCCCACATAGCCATTAGGAAGCAGGACCGAACATATAAGCCGTAAATACTGTACATAGCCACAAGGGGAGCAGGACCTTACTGAAGGTAATATTGCCATATTATGGGCAACCGTGTTCCCCTTGGCTGTGATTTGAACTTTGAATTCCTTGTAGGGGTTCATAATAATACACTGCTCGCCTTGGATGAAATACACCGCTCTCGCGCGATTTATTTTGCATAAGGGTGAGTCAAATGATGCGAGAAACGCCCCTTTTAGGTGAACGCGCATTGAACCTAAAGCGGAAAACCTGGTTCAACTAATTGAATCTAAAGTGAGCGTTGTGGTACCATTTAACTCTGATTGCGAGTTGCGGCTCTGTCGAGCCAGGTTTTCCCAAGAAAGCCTGGGTATGTTCAGCGATGTTCGTGGTATACCCCCCTGATTCATTCATTCACACATACTGTGGCAACCCGGCTCGGGGACTGGACCGCCTCCTCAAACAGCACACGATTCTCTTTAGTTCTTAAGCCACAAATACCCTTTTAATAATACAAAACAAGGATCTTTTACTTAAAATAACAAAAAGATAATTGGCGGGATCCACTGCCTGGTTCCAACGGCTGGTCTCTCCTCACACCCAAGCCAAGAGAGCCCTGAATGCACCTTCGAGCATGCTGTTTCAGGCCACGTTTATACGTAGCAGGGTATTTATAGAAACGAATATCCCCCCCCCCTTTGTTTTCCAAAATAACACATTGTTTTCAAAAAAGTTGTCGTTTACATCAAAACGCATAAATACGCCGTCGAGCGCCATTATAACTATGCCAAACCTATGGGCGGTGTCACGTTAAAATTGTACCGGGGGCGAAAATTGTACCGGCCTACGTCATCCATACTAATCCATTCCAAACCTGCCTGGCAACAGACGATCGTGTCGAATGACGTTGAAGGTTCTTGAACATTCGCGAACTCGTTCATTGAGCGCGACAAGACAGATAACACTTATTTTACGAATTACATTTATTAGCGTTCCTAACTTTATATTTCTATTGTATTTATCTATTTCCCTACACAGTAATAGCTAAATGTTATGGGGATAACGTGAATAATAATAATAAAAAACATTTACCAGTTAGTAAAAACAAGTGTTATCTAGCGATCCGTTATCTGTATTATATTATTTCGTCTTCGGCAACATGAGCGCGAATGAAACCTGCCTGGCAACGGACAACCCCTTACGTAATCTGTTGTCCGTTGCCTGGCAACGGACAATTTATGACTTAGGCCGGTACAATTTTCACCCCCGGTACAATTTTAACGTGACAGAGGCAGTGTAGGGAGAAAGATAAAGCCATGCAAGCCAATATGAATCCTCAGAATCAACAACAACGAATAATGCGAGCGTCTTCCTGTAACAAACAAACTAAACATAGGGTGCTCATATGACGTTAAGCATTTCCTGGCGCATAATGTGACGCTTCAGAACCTAAAACCCTGTTTCTCCCTGTTGACACGACAACACATAACCAGCGTTTTCAGAAATCCCCACTTTGGCCGGAGTTTTTAGAAATGATCGTCTTCTGTGATAAAAATGGCGTTTTCGTGTAAATGAGAGGCCAAACCGCGTGGAAATATCTGCGTTTTCCCTTTGTGTAAACGGGGCCTAAGGTCTGCTCTCTCACTGGCCCTCAGGTGCTCTGCATCAAGTTGATTGGCAAGGCCTGGGTTGCCACAATACCTACTATCTAGAGTGCTATGAACACATAAGTAAATTACATAAATTACAATTATATACGTTCACAAATTCCCTTCCTTGGTCTGTTATAATTCTGTCAACAAGACCGAAGTCGAGGAGAATGTTTCCAATATTTCTGGACACCTCAACGGCTGTTTTGGTGCACGGGTTTTGCCATAACCCACTTAGTAAAAAGGTCTGTTGCTGTCAGAATAAATCTGCAACATAAAATGCATGCTATAAATGTAGTAATAATCGTTAATAGACATTCCATCCCTGTCAGACATTCCATCCCTAGTTTTCCTTTAGACCAAATCTTTTGCAATGACTATCTTTAAATGTGGTTATACATACATCAGCCATGCATAAGAGCTACCTTTTGCCCTTTGCGGTAGTGGGAAGCGGACCAATTAGGTCAACCCCAAGGACACTCGATGCCTTGCTAACATCAATTGAATGAAGGACAGGTGCCAGTCTTCATCACCTCATGACGCTGACAGCAGGGACATTCATCAACCTTTAAAGCAGTCAAGTAAAGTTCCATCAAGATCTACTCATGAGCAGTGTTGGGAGTAACGCCTTACAAAAGTAATGTGATTACTGTAATGTATTACTTTTTGCGGCAATGTAAGGCATTACAAAAAAGGTAATATTTTTCTCTGTACAAATCTCAGTAACAATGCATTTGTAATCCGAAATTAACTGGTGTTAATGTTCAATGGTGACACTGACAAAAAATCCAACTTCCAAATCAACACATGTTCAATGCTGAGACTAATTCTTTAGTAAACAAATAAACTAAACTATAAACGAATTATAAATAAACTACAAGTATTTATAATTTGTCAAAATCAAAACATTGTCACAAACACACCAACATCTACAGGGTTTTATGTATATTCTATATATAATATGTGTTGAGATTGATTTGGCCATAATTATTCCTAATTAAAAATGTCACTTCATCACTAAACAAGACGATGAGACGGTCAACAATAAAGCATTTATTTATTAATACTGTAACATTGGAACATTTAAACATATCAACAATATGAACAAAACAACAATGGAACATATCAACAATGGAACACAAGTTAGCCTATTGGATCAGTTAAGTATGCATTAAATGCGTCAGTGGATGTGGGTGACATGTGTTGGTCATAGAACAAACTGTGGAGGTCCTCTTGCAAGAACAATTGCATTGAAAAGGGTACGGCGGGTTCGGGCTGTGTGCTCAGTGTCACTGCGCACACAAGTGACCTTGGTGTGGGCGGGGTCTCCGTGTCATGGCTGTGTGTGTTTCCAGGGCTGGGGGTGGCTGAAGAGGTGGCCTGTGCTGTTCCAGTGCTGCTATCAAGCTGTAGGGACACCGCGGCCTGCAGATGACTTACTAATAACTCCAACCCTTCCACTCTCTTCTCCAGTGCACTGCATGACATGCAGGAGTAGTAGACTGGATGGATGGCTGGTGTGGATGGGGAGGAAGCCAGAAATCCAGCGGCAACTGGTCCTGGAGAAGGTGGGGGAGGGGCCAATGGAGAGCACTTGGGGGTTGAGCGGGGTAGATCCAACCAAGACACCATCGAGCAAGTGGGCCTTGTTGCCCTCAGCTCCCCAAGCTTCACCACAACAAGCCGCACCAGGGATACTGGTGCGGCCTGTCTTTGCTGCCATGAATCGTCCCCCCCAAGCTGCCCCGTCCGGGTAGCGGGGAGGGTAAACTACTCGGGCCCTGTCTAACGGGGACAGGTCCTCGTAAAGGCCGATGAGCTCGTCTACCCTCCCCTCGGACAGGGCATGTTCGTGGCGCAGCCCCACTAAGGCCATGGCCAAGCGGACCACGGCCAGGTACCCTGGCTGGTTGTCTGGTCCTCGATACTCCTGCGAACACACGCTGACACGGAAAACAAGTGAAACGGACGCCACAGAGCTCAGCGTTTGATCGAGCGAGTCGCACTCACCTCAGCGGCCTGCTGAGGCTCTGGCGAGGACCGGCCGGGGGAGCGGGGCTCGGGGGGAGCGGTCGGACGGGATGGCTCGGGCGCGGGTGCGTCAGCTGGATGCCCTGACCGCGGGTCCGTCCGAGGAGCGGTGAACTCGCCAGGCACGTGGAGGGTGAGGTCCTCCAACTCCTGCCGGCCTTCGGCGAGCTCGTCGTCCTCCTCGGTAGGTGTCTCGCCCGTTGGCACCGCCGAAGGTTTGCAGGAGGTCATCGATCAGCCGCTCGGTCGCCGCAGCTCCACGCGTGCGGCGACGGCAATGGAGAGCCATCTCCCTGCGGCTGACGTGCCTCCACACTCCGGCGTCGGACGAGAAGGTCATCCCCTGCGCCTCTAGCGTCCTCCTCTTGGCGTTGAGCAACCGGGCTGTGTCCTCTGGGTCCCACAGGAAGATACTGGCAGACAGCTGCTGCAGGAAGGGCTTGTACAGCTGGTGGCTCTCGGTTGTGACACCTGATGCGTAGCGTCGCATCAGGTGCCAAATGTCCAACCGGACCACCAGCTTGTCCCACTCCTGGAACGCAGCAGCTGCCTTGGACCCCCCGTGGGACGAACAGCAGTCCCGGTCGACATAGAGGACGCGAGGCTGCGCTACCCCAGCGTCCCGGTACCGCCGCATTAACCCCGCGGCCATGGGCAACAGGCCACCCCCCTCGGTGGCCCTGAGCACGGACATTAGCACCTGCCCGTGCTCGTTGCCCACGTTGGTCGCCCAGGCTGCGGTATGGGCGGCGGCACCGGCGAGCTTCCGGGTCACCTGTTTGAAGGCGAGGCGACAGACAGAAACAGACACACACACACACACACACACACAAACACACAAGTCAATAAGGCTGCACGCACGTCGCAAGAGAGTAACGCTCGTGCTCCGACACCACATTCACCTTCTTGGTCGAATCCATCTTCAGGATGGATCCAAAGACTGAGGTGACCCGGGCCTTCACGTCCTCCAGGCGAGACAGGATGTCGTGGCAGTACACCACCAACAGCCAGCCGTACTGCGGCACGTCTGGCGATGGTTTCGGCGGTGGGGTGCACTGGCGCACGACACCCGTCGACGTGAAGGGCTCCATGACGCTGAGGTAGTGTATGGACCGCCGCATCCAGGCCTCTGTGTGTGCCTCACAGAGGTTTTTTTGCAGCTGCGTGGTGCTGTTCCCCCGAGTACGCTCACGCAGCTGGATGATGACCCGCCGGTCGCAGGCAAGCCTACAGGGGAGCGCACGTGTTACAGAAGAGCCACACGCAGACACACCGACAGTTTTCAGACAGCTACTTGCTTGTAGGTGAGGATCGCCGGGAAGAGGGCGCGATGCCCCTCTCCCAGCTGCCTCACGACCTCCTGCGACCAGGCGGCTACCTTCCTCCGACACCGACGGCACTCCAGGTACTCGGTGGCCATCAAGTACCAGCCGTCGATGTCCAAGACCTTCCGGATGGTCTTGTACATCCCACACTTGGTGAGATGTTTCTGGCAGCATGTCGGCCGGGGACCCCACATGTGCAGGGGCGCCCAGAGGAACAACCGACACGCGAAGAAGGTAGCCGCCGAGGCGGGTGGCTGAGTGTAGTTCAGCCGGGGCTGGGGGGGGTCCCACCACAGCTTGAGGTCCGTGGTGAGCTTGAGGGACCCCCCGCTGGTCTGCTGGAACAGCGCCCGGCCGATCCACTCCTGCTCTTCCCCGGTGAGGGCTGTCCGCCAGCCCTCAGGCAACCGGGTCTGTGAGGAGGACGAAGACAACACAGACAAACACACCGTGAGGAGGACGAAGACAACACAGACAAACACACCGTGAGGAGGCCGAGCGCTGCTGCGTACGCAGTCTGACGGTCGTCTCCACCGAGTCGTGTGTCTGTGAGTACGACGGGTGTGTGTCTGTACCTCAGCCAGAGCAGGAGTGGGCGTTGCCGGCTGCTCCATGTCGCCCGTCGTCGTCGTCTTCCTCCTCTTCTTCTTCGGCTCCGGTGCCAGGGTGACCTCCCCGCATGGCGTCTCCTCCACGGAGACGCCACGAGGTCGTCGGCGCGTCTACCATCTACAAAGACGGCTACATCACCTGATAAACCTACCTTTATCCTTCAGGCATCAGCTTTAGCGACCAGCAAATGAAAAAGTTACAGTTAATGCAAACATACTGACTCAAGAATAGATAGCCAAGGCAGATGTTACAGTGTCACGCGTCCAGTGTGGTGTCAGTTACCCATTTCTACGTCAGTGACCATCCGGACCAGCTCCTCGTCCGTCACCTCTGTGGTGGGGGGCGGCGGAACCGAGGGGCGCTGGTCTCTGAGGGAAGACACCGCTATGGGGGGGGGGGCGGCAACGGTTAGTAAATCGTATACACTCAACCTCTGTTGTGTGAAAGAGAAAGAAAGAGCTACCGACCTGGAGCTGCAGGCCGTGCTGGTGGGTTAATCAGTTTCCTGATCTGGGCCTGCAGCTCCCTGGGGCCCATCGGACGCCCCCGCACAAGGGCCGAGAAATTGGGAGCGGTCGGCTTGCGGGGCGGCAGCACGGTGGAAGCAGCGGCCTGGCTGGTGGTGGTGCTGGGGCCGCTGCTGGTGCTGCTGCTGGCGGGCGGAGGGGGTGTAGCAGCCGCCTCCGCCGACCGCTCCTTTTCTCGGCCCAGAATGTACTTTATGGCGACGTCCATGGAGCTCCCAGGCTGCGGGTCCTTCCGCCGTAGCCACTTGACGTAGCTGCAAGACAATGATCGAAAATCAACTATATATAAATATTAAATATAAACATGTCACAGCACCGTCTCCACTGCCCTTCACCACAATATGACTTACTTCTGACGCTCCTTCTCCTTGGAGTCATACAGGTCCTTCAGGATGTCCTCCTTGAACTGCCCGAAGCCAACAAGCGCCTCGCCCCCCCGCCCGGGCACAGTGGCGCGAGCCCGGGCCTCGCTGTAGTAGAGCAAAGAAAAAACACACAAAATCAGCACACACACACACACAAAATCAACACACACATAAAATCAACACACACACACACACACACACTACTTACGTTCGACTCTCTTGGTCCCGCGCGCCATACAGGGACTTGTAGGTCCGGTGCGAATGCACCCCGAACCCCACCAGCGCGTCGTCCAGCCCCCTGGAAAACGCGGAGCCCTTGCACAACCTACGCCTGGCGACGGCCGTCACCATGGGTGGGAACATCCCGGCGTAGGAGGCGAGGGCGTCCTTGTTCTCCATGAGGGGCGACTTGCTGGTGTCCCCTCCCTCTCTCTCCATCTGGTGTGGGACGCCAAGATGGTGACGGCGTACCCCACCGCATTTCCCAGCAGCCACTGGAAAGTTTGGCCACGGTACAGGCCACAAACTCGCCTGACATGCCACCCTTCTGCAGGGCTCTGGCCCTCGCCTCGGCTCGAACCACATCACTCCTCTTCACCTGAGACCCAGTGGTAGAGGCCTGGCGTTTGCTTGCCACTGCGTCAGCGGCATCAGAGGGGCGAAGGGTGAGCTCGGAGGAAGAGGGTTCGAACCGGAAAAGGGGAGCAAAAGACATTTTCTGAAAGACAAGAAGAAACAAAACAAGTCAGTGAAGTGTATTACAATGTACTAATTGGGTGTTAAGTTAACAATGTTGATAACAATGTTAATGTCAGGAGATCAGCCCATTAGGCAGGCCCGCCGCTCCCTATACGCATAGTACGCATAGTGCTTAGCGGACCAAGTACCTGGGGGGGGGGGGGGGGGGGGGGGGGGGGGGGCGGGGGGGGGGGGGGGGGGGGGCGGGCCCAAGAATTAAGGTTTATTAAAATAAATAAATAATAACAATAACATTATTGAATTAAAAATATATATAAATTAGTCATGAAGAGGCCCACCGTTGTTTATTCTTAATTGTATAACCTATCACTCAATTTTGGCAAATTAGAGGTTTTTTTTACCCAATATACAAAAAGAGGCCTATAACCATTAGGGGTGTTAGGCTAATACTGTCAACGTTAATGTCAAGAGACCATTAGGTTTAGCCTTTAACCTGTTGCTCTCCCCCCCACTATTAACACCTCTCCTATGCAAATCGCGGTTGCGTTTCAAACACCGAAATCACACATTAATAATTTCACATTTAGACCAGCCTTTATATCACAATTACACTAATGCATTTTTCACGATTTACCAGCAGCACTCGCAATGCGTTTGAATGGGAAGCGCGAGCTCCGTAGGCCTACTTTCAACAATCCGTTTTACTTATTTATAATTCGAAATTCGTCCCAGCCTTTATACCACATACACAATATGGACTCTATAGCATATAACCGAGTCGCCTGTTCGCATTTTTATGCATTTTTCACGATTTACCAGCAGCACTCGTTGAGAAGGCTAACCGTCGCGCAATGCGTTTGAATGGGAAGCGGGAAGCTCCGTACTTTCAACAATTCGTTTTACTCATTTATAATTCGAAATTCGTCCCAGCCTTTATACCACATACACACTATGGTCTATAGAATATAACCGAGTCGTCTGTTCACATTTTTATGCATTTTTCACGATTTACCAGAAGCATTCGCCGCGCCATTCGTTTGAATGGGAAGCGCAAAGCACCGTACTTTCACCAATATTTATAATTCGGAATTAGTCCCAGCCTTTATACCACATATAACAGAGTCGTCTATTCACATTTTAATGCAGTTTTCACGATTCTAGTCATTTACTTACGTGATGGTAGTGAACGAAAACTAGTGACGGTTGAAAACTGTCAAAGTAATGACATTTTTTCGGCTGGAGGAGCTTATGATAACTTGCGCTCCCCGCCGGCAGCCAATCACGTCTCATGATGTAAATGAAACAGTCCAATCAAACCATGCATGGTTTTGGCCCAGTAAATGAAACAGACCAATCAGACAGGAGCGGTTTTTCTGCCAGGGCGGGGGAGCAAGTGAAAAAAGTGAAACACAGGTGTGGAGCACAACAACATTCCGGTGGCGCAAGGATGACACGCAAATTCGTGAAGCGTTCTATCTTTTAAGTTTTAATTCAAAGTTTTGGAGTTCTAGCCAACTTCCTTCATATAGCTGCCATTGACCCCCCCCCCCCATGTAAAATCTTTTGAAAATTTGACCACGTGTGGAGTCAAAAAAAGTTCCCACAGAAAGTGTCTAGGAGCACGTTTTAGGCCATTTTGAGTCGTTTGCTAATGGGTTAGGGTTAGGTTAAGGGCAACTTCCCACTTTTCAAAAACGTTTTTTTGGACCTAGCTCGGGCAAACAGCGGGGCGTGGGAATTCCGAGACCACCCTCGGATAGCTCTAGCCCCAGCGGACTTTTTGGGGTACTGCAATCTTGATTTTAAAAATTTGAAGTGAAGCGATTTAAAGGAACAGCGGAGCGTGGGAATTCTGAATAGTGCCCGTGGTAGCCCTGGGGCCCCTCTACATGCCCTAGTCCCTATTGTGGGCGATATTTTTGAAATTGGCAAATTCCTGTGTTCCATACACCGCACAACCCCAGGAAATGCTGAAACAATTACAAAATAACCTGCACCTCATACACAGCATAGTACCATGTATTTTAACATTGTTTCGTTTTGAATAAAGCAAAAAACTTACCTTAGAGTAGTCCTCCGTCTTCGTTGGTTCATTTTGGTACGGTAACTATGAAGCAGAAGGGAGGGAATTTGGCGCCCCTAGTGGCAACTTTTTTTAACATTGGAAAACACCTAAAAGCGTTGCCATGGGAACAGGGAGAGGGGCGTGGGAATATGAACCCTATGGGGTGGTAGCTATGGATCAGGGCTACGTCTGTGCCAAGTTCTGGCCACCTGGTGGCTTGGTTTGGTATAGAAAATTGAATTTGAAATGTTCAAATCTGTGCCACTCGGCAAGGGAAAAATTTGTGCCACTCGGCGAGGGAAAAAGGGGTATTAACGATATTTGGTGTGGAAGGTGCTCTAGGCTCCTTAGACAGGTGTGCGAAGTTTTGGAGTTCTAGCTAACTTCCTTCATATAGCTGCCATTGACCCCCCACCCCCCCCCCCATGTACAATTTTGTGAAAATCACACCTCATACACAGCATAGTACCATGTATTTTAACATTGTTTCGTTTTGATTAAAGCAAAAAAACTTACATTAGAGTAGTCCTCCGTCTTCGTTGGTTCATTTTGGTACGGTAACTATGAAGCAGAAGGGAGGTAATTGTATCTAACGCGTGTGAGCGAAATACCGTAGAGCTACTTCGAGACTCAGGCTCTCTGCGGGTCTGGCTAACAGCTCTGCACTCCAATCTCTCTGTCGAGCTTGATAGGGTCAAGTGGGCGTGGCCGGTGCGACGTAATAGTTCCTCCCTCCACGCTTGTCTAAAGGTGCTGCCATCTGTGGCTGGAGTACTTATTGCAGCTTATGTGTTCGATCCTGCTTCCTAGTGGCTATGTGAGGGTTATGCAGCTTGTCTGTTCAATCCTGCTTCCCAGCGGCTATGTGGGGGCAGCTTATGTGCTTAAAATACGTAACAATATCATTCTAAACACATACAACATGGTCACCAAACACAAAATGGCCGTCATGAGGCAAGATGTAACCCGTGTTACATTGCTTGCAGATGGTGACCGTCCTGGAGTCCATGTTCGTATCTTTCAGTATGCTAGGAACGCTGAGGAAAACGGGAGCAGAACGTCCGCCGGCGCCCGACTATGTCTGCGAAATGCGGTCGTCGTTGAGGCACGCCGCACGCGGACGTTATTGAGGCCCACGCTGTTGGTGGGCGGGGATTACAAATTTTTCAGTGCTACGGCTCACGCCTAGGGATAACCCAATAGCGAAAGCCTTAAAAGGCAAAGCCTATACGACATAGAACTCTCGGGTACGTCCCATAATCCATCAAGAACCCTTTCTTTATATAAGGTTTCCATGGTTGGTTTACCCGTATAGTTGTTTAGGTAGTTTTCATCATTATTCTTCGTTGTTCGGTTGGCGTCAGGATAGGAAAGATTTTTCGTTGTTCGGTTGGCGTTAAGATAGGCAAGATTTTTCGTTGCTCGGTTTGCGTTAAGATAGGCAAGATTTTTCGTTGTGCGGTTGGCGTTAGGACAGGCAAGATTTTTTGTTGTTCGGTTGGCGTTAAGATAGGCAAGATTTTTCGTTGTTGGGTTAGGGTTAGGTGGGTTAAGGTTAAGGTTAGGATTAAGATTTAGGTCAGTGGTCGGGATAAAGACTCCGGTTAAGGTTAGGGAATAAGGCTAAAGGTCAAGGTTAGGATTAAGATTTAGATAGGTGGTCGGGATAAATTCTAAGGTAAATTGTTGTGAAATCTCTGGTAAGTGGCAAAGGATTCTAGGTTCTTGGTAGGTAATTAGTGGAGGAAGTACTAGGTCCCGGTGCACCCTCGGCATAGCCACGGGTAGGCTAGGGTGCGAGAAATTTGATATTGGCTAAAAGGCGTAAATACTAGGTCCGGGTTCATCCTCGGCCTAGTCCCTAATGTGGGCCAAAATTTGGAAATTTGCAAATTCCTGTGTTCCATACAACGCACAACCCCAGGAAATGCTAAAACAATTACAAAATAACCTGCAGCTCATACACAGCATAGTACCAGGTATTTTCACTTTGTTTAGTTTTGAATAAAGCAAAAAACGTACCTTAGAGTGTCCTCCGTCTTCGTTGGTTCATTTTGGTACGGTAACTATGAAGCAGAAGGGAGGGAAATGTAACTAACGCGTGTGAGAGAAATACCGTAGAGCTACTTCGAGCCCCAGGCTCTCTGCGGGTCTGGCTATCAGCTCTGCACTCCAATCTCTCTGTTGAGCTTGATAGGGTCAAGTGGTCGTGGCCGGTGCGACATAATAGTTCCTCCCTCCACGCTTGTCTAAAGGTGCTGCCATCTGTGCCTGGAGTAGTTATTGCAGCTGATGTGTTCGATCCTGCTTCCTAGTGGCTATGTGAGGGTTGTGCAGCTTATGTGTTCGATCCTGCTTCCCAGCGGCTATGTGGGGGCAGCTTATGTGCTTAAAATACGTAACAATATCATTCTAAACAAATACAAAATGGTCACCAAACACAAAATGGCCGTCATGAGGCAAGATGTAACCCGTGTTACATTGCTTGCAGATGGTGACCGTCCTGGAGTCTAGGGCTGGCCCGAATGCCATTTTTCAGGCTCTGAATACTCGTTGGTTTTTCCGAGCGAATATTTGAATACTCGTTCCAGAAAAAAACACCATTAAAAACAACATAAATAATCCCTATTTACTCCCTGGAACCGATTTTGACAGTATCTGTATATTTTGTTGAAGATTTAATAGCTTTTGAACGTTAATTAATAGGCCTAAGTAGGAACGTCCGCCGGCGCCCGACTATCTGCGAAATGCGGACGTCGTTGAGGCACGCCGCACGCGGACGTAATTGAGGCCCACGCTGTTGGTGGCCGGGGATTACCAATTTTTCAGTGCTACGGCTCACGCCTAGGGATAACCCAATAGCGATAGCCTTAAAAGGCGAAGCCTATACGACAGAACTCTCGGGTACGTCCCATAATCCATCAAGAACCCTTTCTTCATATAAGGTTTCCATGGTTGGTTTACCTGCATAGTTGTTTAAGTACATCCTTATTCTTCGTTGTTCGGTTGGCGTCAGGATAGGCAAGATTTTTCGTAGTTCAGTTGGCGTTAAGATAGGCAAGATTTTTCGTTGTTCGGTTGGCGTTGAGATAGGCAAGATTTTTCAATGTTCGGATGACGTTAAGATAGGCAAGATTTTTCGTTGTTGGGTTAGGGTTAGGTTTAGACTCGGGTTAAGGTTAGGGAATAAGGATAAAGGATTAAGGCCACGTTTATACGTAGCAGGGTATTTATAGAAACGAATATTTCCCCCCCTCAGTTTTCAAAAATAACATTGTGCACACAACATCGTTTTAAAAAAAGTTGTTGTTTACATCAAAACGCATAAATACGCCGTTGGGAAATTATAACTATACCAAACCTATGGGTGGCAGTGTAGGGAGAAGGATAAAGCCATGCAAGCCAATCAGAATCCTCAGAATCAACAACAACGAATAACAGGAGCGTCTTCCTGTAACAAACAAACTGTAAACATAGGGCGCTCATATGACGTTAAGCATTTCCTGGCGCATAATGTGACGTTTCAGAACCTAAAACCCCGTTTCTATCCGTTGACACCACAACACGTAACCGGCGTTTTCAGAAAGCTCCGCTTTGGCCGGAGTTTTTATAAATGATCGTTTTCTGTGACAAAAACTGTGTTTTCGTGTAAATGAGAGGCCAAACCGTGTGAAAATATCTGCGTTTTCCCTTTGTGTAAACGGAGCCTTAGATTTTGGTCAGTGGTCGGGATAAAGACTGGGGTTAAGGTTAGGGAATAAGGCTAAAGGTTAAGGTTAGGATTAAGATAAGTGGTCGGGATCAATAAATTGGCTAAAAGGGCTAAATACTAGGTCCGGGTTCACCCTCGGCCTAGTCTCTAATTTGGGCCAAAATTTGGAAATTTGCAAATTCCTGTGTTCCATACACCGCACAACCCCAGGAAATGCTAAAACAATTACAAAATAACCTGCACCTCATACACAGCATAGTACCAGGTATTTTAACATTGTTTAGTTTTGATTAATGCAAAAAACTTACCATAGAATAGTCCTCCGTCTTCGTTGGTTCATTTTGGTACGGTAACTATGAAGCAGAAGGGAGGAAATTGTATCTGACGCGTGTGAGAGAAATACCGTAGAGCTACTTCGAGCCCCAGGCTCTCTGCGGGTCTGGCTATCAGCTCTGCACTCCAATCTCTTTGTCGAGCTTGATAGGGTCAAGTGGGCATGGCCGGTGCGACGTAATAGTTCCTCCCTCCACGCTTGTCTAAAGGTGCTGCCATCTGTGGCTGGAGTAGTTATTGCAGCTGATGTGTTCGATCCTGCTTCCCAGCGGCTATGTGGGGGCAGCTTATGTGCTTAAAATACGTAACAATATCATTCTAAACAAATACAAAATGGTCACCAAATACAAAATTGCCGTCATGCGGCAAGATGTAACCCGTGTTACATTGCTTGCAGATGGTGACCGTCCTGGAGTCTGTTACGTATTTTAAGAACATAAGCTGCCTCCACATAGCCTCTAGGAAGCAGATTAAAACACACAAGCTGTATTACCCTCACAGAACCACTAGGAAGCAGGACCAAACATATAAGCCATAAATACTATACACAGCCACAAGGGGAGCAGGACCTTACTGAAGGCTGCAATAGCTGCCTTTAATTAAATAATTATATTCAAGGAGCAAGGGGCCAGAAGTGTGTTTTTTATGGGACTGTAGATAGAAGGTATCCACTCCCGTCTAGATCTAATGTTTGTACCGTGTTGGAGACATATTACATGTGCTGAGTAGTTCTTCAAGGAAAGGGTTCAAATCCGGGATAGCTTTTAAGAGAGTTTATTGTTAAAGTAGGCATGTTTCGGCATGGTAAGTGACTTGAACGAAAGTCTAGGAATCGTGTCGAACACGTGTGAGAGATAATAACTCTGGCTACTACGGGACATGGGCAGAGGCCCATGTCCCCTCGAGGGTGTCGCTGAAAATCTCTCTTCGCCTCGTGTGCACAGGTAGAGTCCGTCAAGTGGGCGTGGCCTAGTGGGCGTGGCCGGGGCGAAGTAAAGGCTTTTGCTTCTTCATATTGTTACGTATTTTAGGAACACAAGCTGTATTTCCCTCACTTAACCAATAGGGGGTAGGACCAAACATATAAGCCGTAAATACTACACATAGCCACAAGGGAAAGCAGGACATTACTGAAGGCTGCAATAGATACTTTAGCCACAGAGGGCAGCACCACAGACCAGGCGAGGAAAACCGAGGATGACGTCACACCGGTTCCTCTCCAAGTCTTCCGGTCCTCGCTGAGTCCATAAGAAGCCTCCAGCTCGTGGAGGCAGATCAGAACTCTCTCGGCAGCGACTAGACATAGGTGGGTTTATGCCTGTGATCAGCTAGGAGAATACTCTCGCACGTGCTTAGAACACATCTTCAATCTCTCTTTACTTCAGAGCATCAGTTTACCATACCGAAAATACTTTATACAAATAAAGTCTCTTTAAAGCTATTCCTTTGGATTCGACCCCTCTTTCCCTGAAGAACATTGCAATTGGTGACCCTGACGTTCTTGGAAAGTTCCGGACCGAGACTAGCGACCGCGAGGCCGTTCGGAAAGCAGTACAATAGTCACATTTAGGTGAATAGCTTGTACTGCATCCGTCTGGTTGAGGGGACGTGTGGTCTCGGCGATCGGATTGAAATTCATAACAGCCGTTTAGATACACGGCCTGGGATACGCTAACAAATTAAATCAAATAACTATCTCACGAAGCAAAGGGCTAGGAGTGTGTTTTATATGGGTTTGTAGACTGTATCCAATCCTGTCTAGATCTAATGTGTTTACCAACGTGGGAGACGTACTACCTGTGGTTTTTTATGTTATATGGTGATAAGCTTCGAAGTTCAGCCGGGCCACCATAAGGTTTATTTATTACCGGCCACAAACTTCTAAACTCTTACGGTGGAGCGAGGAAAGGTCAGGTTTTTAACGTTAATCTAGCTTAGTTGCATATTAAACCGGAGGCTTGGCTGTCGTTTGCCAAGGAGTTCAAATCGAATTGATTCCTCACAGCCCGGTTCATGTAACATCTAATGTGCAATTTTGGTTAGTATAGAACGCAGCCGTAGAGGTAGACTTACGCAGTATTAACCCATCTGCTGTCAAGTGCCTCGCTAACCCGCCGTGGGGACAAACTTGCAGGAATCTCATACTTCTTATAGAGATCCAATACAGTTTGTTTTTACCGCGTTATTGGATGTACCACGTGGTGTACGATTTAAGGGGACGGCGCGTCTTGGAAACGTGCAGTTCCTTTGTTCATACCTTCACAGTCGTTATAGTCAGACCCCTTTTCTGAAACAAACGCCATTGCTCAAGAGCAACAGGGGCCTCAACTTAAGTGTTACATCCTCACTCTCTCTCTCTCTCTCTCTCTCTCTCCATATCTCCCTCTCTCTCCCCCTCTCCCTCTCTCCCCCTCTCCCTCTCTCTCCCTCCCCCTCTCTCTCTCTCCCCCTCTCCCTCTCTCTCCCTCCCCCTCTCTCTCTCTCTCTCTCTCTCTCTCTCTCTCTCTCTCTCTCTCTCTCTCTCTCTCTCTCTCTCCTGTAAGTCAGTAGGGTCTGAATGGTCAGTCTTTTGTTAAGACTGCATGACCTCTGACCTGGACAATAGCAGATCTCCCTCCCTCTCCCTCTCCCTCTCGCTCTCTCTCGAGATATGTTCTCTCTATCTCTCTCCAAGCACACACTTATTGAAGGCAACAAGTGTCATTTTTGACCTGGGTGTTTTGATAAGGCAATGGTAGCCTGCACAAAGGGACCCCCGGTGTGCTCTGTCTGTCTGTCTGTCTGTAGAAATATGTTCTCTCTCCATAAAAATATTCCCTTAAAAATCCATCTGTTTCAAATGATAACAATGTTTTGGCAGTTACTTATTCAGCAAATGTGTATAATTGTCACATTTCACTAGTCAATAGCTGGAAGTATTATATTGTATATTTCATTCCAATATTTGAGGTATTTAGTTTGATTTTGATTTAAATATCAATATCTAGTTCATAACTACAGTTTCCGCACGCTCATTAAGTGCCCTCATCCTCATCCTCTACGAATCAATAAATCCATAGCAATAAGTTGAAAACCATCGGTAAAGCAATAGTTTCTGACGCATAATATTTTGGCTAATGTTTTGTAACTAATAGAATTCAACATCTATGGGAGAACAATATATACAGGTGCTGGTCATATTATTAGAATATCATGAAAAAGTTGATTTATTTCATTAATTCCATTTAGAAAGTCAAACCTGTAGAATGTATACATTCATTCCAAACAGACTGATACATTATAAGTGTTTTTTGCCAAAAAGAAGATGATTATAGCTGACAACCAATGAAAACCCTAAATTCAACATCTCAGAAAATTAGAATATGGTGAAAAGGTCAGATATTGAAGACACCTGGTGCCACACTCTAATTAGCTAACTAACTCAAAACACCTGGAAAAGCCTTTAAATGGTCTCTCGTTTTGATTCTGTATGACACACAATCATGGGGAAGACTGCTGACTTGACAACTGTCCAAAAGATGACCATTGATACTTTAAAGAAGGAGGGCAAGACACAAAAGGTCATTGCCAAAGAGGTTGGATGTTCCCAGAGCTCTGTGTCCAAGCACATTAATAGAGAGGCGAAGGGAAGAAAAAGATGTGGTAGAAAAGAGTGTACAAGCAAGAGGGATAAACGCGCCCTGGAGAGGATTGTCAAACAAAACCGATTCAAAAATGTGGGGGAGATCCACAAAGAGTGGACTGTAGCTGGAGTCAGTGCTTCAAGAAGCACCACACACCGACGTATGCAAGATATGGGCTTCAGCTGTCGCATTCCTCGTGTAAAGCCACTCTTGAATAAGAGACAACGTCAAAAGCGTCTCGCCTGGGCTCAAGACAAAAAGGACTGGACTGCTGCTGAGTGGTCCAAAGTTATGTTTTCAGATGAAAGTAAATTTTGTATCTCCTTTGGAAATCAAGGTCCCAGAGTCTGGAGGAAGACAGGAGAGGCACAGAATCCACGTTGCCTGAAGTCCAGTGTAAAATTTCCACAGTCAGTAATGGTCTGGGGTGCCATGTCATCTGCTGCTGTTGGTCCACTGTGTTTCCTGAGGTCCAGGGTCAATGCAGCAGTCTACCAGGAAGTTTTAGAACACTTTATGCTGCCTGCCGCGGACCAACTTTATGGAGGTGACGATTTCATTTTCCAACATGACTTGGCACCTGCACACAGTGCCAAATCTACCAGTACCTGGTTTAAGGACCATGGTATCCCTCTTCTTGATTGGCCTGCAAACTCACCTGACCTTAACCCCATAGAAAACCTATGGGGTATTGTGAAGCGGAAGATGCGAGATGCCAGACCCAACAATGCTGAAGAGCTGAAGGCCACTATTAAAGCAACCTGGGCTCTCATAACACCTGAGGAGTGCAACAGACTGGTCGACTCCATGCCACGCCGTATTGCTGCAGCAATTCAGGCAAAAGGAGCTGCAACTAAGTATTGATTGCCATACATGCTGAAACTTTCCATGTTCATACTTTTCAGTTGGCCCACATTTCTAAAAAATCATTTTTTGTACTAGTCGTAACTAATATTCTAATTTTCTAAGATACTGAATTTGGGATTTTCAGTAATTGTCAGTAATCATCCAAATTAAAAGAAATAAACATTTCAAATATATCACTCTGTGTGTAATGAATTGATATAATATGTAAGTTTCACGTTCTGAATATAATTACTGAAATAAATCAACTTTTTCATGATATTCTAATAATTTCACCAGCACCTGTATGTATACATGTGATAAATCTGTAAATCCACTTTGTTTGTACAGACATATTACTTTTGGGCAACCAGGAAGGTTGTTCCACAGTTTCAATATGGGATATTGAAAAGTAATTAACGTTGTACAATCTTGTAACTCCCAATTCCTCGCTCTTTCTCTCTGTCTGCCTGCCTGTCTAAAGGTAGGCCCTCCCTCAGCCCTTAAATTCCTTCCCCATCCTTTAGTCCCTATCTCCCACCCCCCCTCATAAAGACCCCCCCCCCCCCCCCTTCCCCAGAGAATAGAATGAACCCCCACCCTTCCCACATCACCTCTCTCTATCTCTCTCTCTCTGTCGCTATTTTTAACAATGATAACTTCTATTTGTAGTTCCCCTTATCATCCAAGGATCTCATAGGGCTATCTGTGTACATATAAATGTACACAAAGCGCAGAAACAGAGTGTATTAAGAACACAAATTGCGGATAAGTGGTAGCCTTATGCCATAAGGTACCACAGTTTTCAGCCGGACAGATAGAACTCAGAGAAGTTTCTGTAGTCGGCTGATACGTATGTAGTATTACCAGCCGCCATATTTGTAGTTCTTGGTAGTGAATCCAACCCCCCCTCTCCCCTTCCTTCGATCCCCCTTCGTAGATCTCTTCCTCCCGCCTAAACCCTCCTCGTAAATCCAACCCCCAGTCTCTCCCATGACACATCTCTCTCTCTGTCGCTATTTTTAACAACGATAACTTTTATTTGTAGTTCCCCTTATCATCCAAGGAACACATAGGACTATCTGTGTATATATACATGTACACACAGCGCGGAGAAAGTGTACTGAGAGCGCAAATTGCGGTCAAGTGGTAGCCTTATGCCATAAGGTACCACAGTTTTCAGCCAGACAGATAGAACTCAGAGAAGTTTCTGTAGTCGGCTGATACGTATGTAGTATGCACCGCAGCCATATTTGTAGTTCTTGGTAGTGCCCCCTAGTCGTTAACACAAGATTATTCCCAATTTCATCTCAACATCTCCAAATGTACCACAAGTATATAACTATTATAAGTCCCAACTAGACGACCCCCAGCTTTCCAAGTAGCCGATCTCTTGCATTTGTACTAAATTTGTTCTCTTTTCTCGTCAGGCCTTGGCAACCCGAGCAGTAATGGATGCCCGACATTCATCATTTTTAATCGTTAACATTACTACAAATATGCTCTTTTCTAATCAGGGAGTGGCAACACAACGATCAGTTGCCCACGATCATCATTTTACTTCTGTGCATAAAATATTAATTCTCTTTTCTCTTTAGGAGGTGGCAACACAAGCATTATAGTTGCCAAACACTCATCTTTTTACTTCTCTGCATTGATTTTAATTATTTCTCTCTCCAGAAAATGGCAGTATAAGAACGAATGCCAAACCTTTTTTTTCAGGTTACTGAGCCCTTCTGTCTATTCAACATGCGTTTTGTGTAGCAAGACAGGTAGAGAGCCAGACTGGTTCAAATAGACACGGGGTTCAACTGCTAGAATAATATGTCGAATTAATAAATGGTGCACATAGTTTTAAACGGTGCCCAAGGAGGGAGTTAGCTCAACTGCGGTAGACACAATTACAATACGTTTTTTGCGAATATTAAATCTACATGGGTTAAATTCTGCTATAATCAGCTACTACATACGAATAAACACTGCGTGAAATGTTAAAAGGTCAACTATTGCCTCCATTGGAGCGATTGCAATAGGTATAATATCGTACCACAATATGCATGCATTATCTTGTATTCAACAATTAGGAAAGCCGGATTCCAGAACCGAAAGAAGTCCTACAAAAGGGCACCAACCCAGGGGTCTTGCATCAACCAGATCCCTGTACGGCAGTTACACAGTGATCTTAAAATAGAAATAATTATCTAGACTCCACATCATGAACGGTTAGCCTTTAAAGTTGTCCATAGCGTGCACACCGCTCGTCCACAGAAGTCCGGGGTTATCCAGGCCTGGGGATTCTTATTAGAAGAGTTCTGGGATAACCTCCAATAGAGGAGTCCCCCCCGATAGAGGATCCTGAGGACAAGCGGTAGAAATGCATAGTTCAACAGACCTGACGAGGTCCAAAATACCAAAATAAGAAAGAATAAAATATATATTTCATTGCAAACTATGAAAATAATAAAAGTCTTCATGTAATCTATGGTTAATAATTGGCAATATTTACAATTAAATTACAAAAGTAATCCATAATTCATCATAATTTTGATTAACAATATACGTGTTACGTTTTTTCTTTACACGCCAAGACAGTGGATACTCGATTATTACAATATATCACAACCAGTTTAATGGTCAACCGAAACGCACAGTCGTACGTAACCCCGACTGTCCCCAACTGACAACGTTACGGTAACAGAAGTATGATGCCTAATATTGAAATGGAGATTTTTAATATTAAGATATTTTGATAATGTTCAAATTTAAGTTTTGTATGTTTGTATTTTCCCATGTGGTCTTGTCACCCTGTTATTCTGCAGGGTCGTTCAAAATCATTTGAGGTTAGTGGATATCAGTTCTCACTCTGTTCCTCTGTTGTCCAGTGTTGGTTTGGGCCCGTTATCCTTGATCCCCAGTGAAGCGCAGAGACGCAAGTGATAAGGAACTGCCAACACCATATTTATGACATCTTAAGGAATGATGACTTAGATGACCATATGGTCAACAAAGGCTTTTGGTTTGTTGTGAGGCAGCTGTCCTCAGCAACACTTCTGAATGTGTAAGAACTCCTGGCCACTCAGCAGACCTTTCTGCGGACCCTTTAGAAAATGAAGGGCTCCGCAGGAAGAAATCCCATCTGAAGTCTCAAATTGTTGAATAATATGCTTATTTTTTAGGTCTGTTGATGCATGTTATGATTATTCTTCGTTCGTGCTTTTCTTAAGAATGTGTATATAGCGATAAAAATAAAATGAAAATAAAAATAAGTAAAAATATAGAATGAAAACAAATGGTGGATTCATATACCATGTGTGAATGTCCTCTTGTGTGTGTCAGAGCCACCAAAATAATGGAGGTTACTCGACTGATACATACACGAGGGGATATTGAAAGCATACCACATATAAAACTAAAATAATTAGAAAATGGTTCATTATAATTAACTCGCAATAACATATGCTTCACCCAATAACTTCTGAATTTTTCTTTTAGGTTCAGGTTTTGTTTTGTTTTAGAATATCACCCTATATTTAATGCCCAGATGTGCATAATTCGGATGACTCTTATTCTACCTAGTTTAGATCGATTTGATGTTGACCAACAAAAAACTAGATAATTATAATAATAAATACTGTTCATGTAATGGTATAGTTAGGTCTGGGACCTGCGTAGCTAAAAAAACTGTTTTGGAAATAGTAATGGACGTGTCCGGGACATGTATAGCTATAAATAAGTAAAGATAAAACTGTGTTTTACTTTACTTCACTTTGCTAAGACATATGCACGTTTGATGTGGTATGCAAAAGGCAGAGAATAAGGCGTATACACGTTTGATGTGGTATGCTATGTACATAGGAGTGAATCTCTCTAAAAGATCCTATCGTGAAACCCCCCCCAACCCTGTCCTGTCCTGTAGTATGATGAAGGTAACTGTTATTAGAACCAGATACGGTTACAAAGAAGTGATGTTGAACATACAAATTTTAACATTGTAATTTCCCTTTTTTCATAATTTTTGGTTTATAAGATAAGAAATGGATTAACAATACATCTGCTCGCCAGGGACAATATAGGCTCAATTTAGATTCAGAAGTAGTAGGTTAACCTTTCAAATGCCACTGCTACTGCTGTAACGCTTTGATACAACGTCAGCGTCTCATAGTCTGATATTTATTTTTACTCTGATAAGTTACGGCGCATCTGACTCATGAAACATTTACGGTTTACTGCATTTAACAACAGCGTGGTCTCAAGACGCCTGCATAGACCCACAACTATCGACCTTTGGTTTTGTATGTACTGGTCTTCATATATCTTCATAATGGATTGGTTTATGTACAGATGATTAAGGAAAGGAACTTCAACTTGGTTGCACTACACCGTTGTTAGGATTGGTTAATTTTAATGTGCATGGCTGAAGCAATGCGCAAGGAGGGATGTAGTGTGAATATTAAATCAAGGATTGAAAGTTGTATTCCCAGATCACAGACCAGAAGCCGTCCGATCCAGAGGATCCTTCACCAACGTCGGTGACACCTTTGCGGCACCACCTGAGCCGGTGCCGCAAAGCAGATACTCCTGGCAGATCGTGGACTGAGACCCTGACCGACCTAGCTGCACTCCAAGCCAAGGACAAACACTCCTCATCCCAAGACGATGGGCCACAGCGTGCCCTTGGAAAAGTACCTGGTAGGATTCCTTCTGGTAGTCCTGTTCCAAGAAGGAGCGGGAGACAACATCGCCAGGTACCCACCGCCTAAACCAACAACAACAGGTCAGGTCTCGTTAAGGTACTGTCGAGGGATAGAAAGTATCTTTGAGCTGAATTTTTGTGATATGCTGCCCTGTGGGACCAGGAAGGACCGGGTCTACCAGGCAGAAAAGTACATGTGCGTAAGTACCAGACGAGACGGTAGCTACATGAGAGATTATTCCTGCGAGGCGTGGTTTCAGACATCGTGGCTTACCCATCATGGGTACAAGGAGGGCTATTATCCCCTGAGGTCCAACTACAAGGAAATCCAAAAGGGAATCTCCCTTACCAGAAGATTATATGGCTATAAGGAAGTCTGGAGCAATAATGGTCTAGCAGTCAAGGGAGAGTCAATATTCATAAAGTTAAGGGCAGATTTACTCATTCCCGCGGATACTTATGGGGAGGACCTAAAAGTAGTTATCCATCTATCAGGAGTTGCATGCGGGCCCAATAAATTTCCATCGAGAGGGACGTATGATTCCTTAGGAGCGCCACATCTCTCACCACCCCCGGTAGTGCACCCAAATGGAGGGACGCACGAAGAATATTTGGAGGTAAAGACGGGTGAGCTTGATCAGAACATGTGGTTAAAATGGATGAACTACACGGCCCGGGCCCAGGGCAAGACCAACTGCATTATCTGTGCCGCCGGCCGCCCCTCCTTGACCACAGCCCCCGCTAGAATCACCCCGCATAATTCACCGCAAGGTTTTGTTTGTCTATTGAAATTGTTCGTGGACGGCCACATCCCAGGATGCTCAATTGCAATAAAATCCAGACTAAATAACATGTATCCTCAGACCCCGATTAGATCTATACCCCCAAGAGTTGAAGTTAATTTAACTCCGGACTATCATTGTATCACAGGAAGGGGAACAGGGAGAAAGGTGGGATCATTTCCTCTTGACTCTTGTAACATCACTAGAGAGATAAAATTGTTGTCCAATATGACCCGTGCCCGTAGTGATATATGGTGGTTCTGTGGAGGTCAGATCCTCAGGGGAGTTCTCCCCTTTAATTTCTCAGGAACATGCGCAATCATGCAGTTAATAATGCCCATCTACATTTTACCCGATAGCAAGACTGTGATGGATCTCACATTATCCAGCAGCGGTGGTCTCCCGGATTTGACCCGTCGGAAACGAGAGTATGCACCAGTCCCGGGTAGTTTTGATAAAAACATATACATAGACGCAATAGGAGTACCCCGAGGGGTCCCCAACAAACATAAAGCCCAGAATCAGATAGCGGCAGGATTTGAATCAGTTCTATTTCAACCCGGTCTCACGAAAAGTCGTGACACTGTCACGTTATTTAATCTATTGAAACGTGATCAGGATCACGTATTTTCAAAATTTTCGTGTTTTACAGCACAAATTTCAAACCCATGTATTTCAAGTCAATGATAACTATCAATATGACAGCTTTTGGCCACCCATTTCTACTTTCACCTTTGATTCTGAGAAATTGTGACAATTCACGGATATATTAAATGCAGGTGCGCTGTATGTCTTGATGTTTATTTTATCTAGCCATCTACTGTCTTGTTTTTGGTTATGTGAATGAAAGTCCGCGTCGACGCCTCGCAAGTCCAGTGTCGCGAGCGGACGTTGCCATGACATCTAGAAATCATATCGTATTTAATGGGTTGTCACTAATATTGATGTGTTGGGCTTGATTATAACTCTTGAATAATATTGTTTGCACCACGGCCGGAAATTTGTGCTTTAAAACACGAACATTTTGAAAATACGTGATCCTGATCACGTTTCAATAGATTAAATAACGTGACAGTGTCACGACTTTTCGTGAGACCGGGTTGTCTATTTTGGTGGTCTACAATTAATAAAAATGTTGACTGAATAAATTACATATACTATAATCAACAACGGTTTGTTAATTTTACAGAAGAGGCAGTCAAAGGACTGTCCGAACAATTGGATTTCACCTCCCGGATGACCTATCAGAATAGGCTAGCTTTAGATTTGTTATTAGCAGAACGAGGAGGGGTGTGCGGGATGATAGGGACAACATGTTGTACATTTATCCCCAATAACACAGCACCAGATGGGTCCGTGGCCAGGGCATTGGCTGGACTGCAATCCCTCAAGTTGGGGTTGGCCGAGAACTCCGGTATTGGTGACCCAATAGCTGGATGGATGGAGAACCTGTTTGGTAGGTGGAGAGGTATGATCCAGTCAGTACTCACCGCGGGAATAATGGCAGTAGCCGTGTTAGTTGTTGTCGGCTGCTGTTGTATTCCCTGCGCACGAGGGCTACTGAATCGGCTGATCACCACAGCAGTGGGCGCTACAGAAGTGCCAGGTGACATTCATGCTTACGTAGGAATCAGATATAATCAGTTGAACTTGAATGAGATACCACCTGAGGAACCCGAACCTATCCAGTTACAATATATAGAATAAAATGCCACCATTTGTAGCACCTGTGTCTAAGATAATCAATATCCTGGATTTACTTGAATAATTAATTATTGAACCACCAAGACGAGTTGTGTTTGTTATTATATAGTATTGTTTGGTTGCGAGTACAACCCGTTATTTCTGAATCGCTGCATTGATAATGGTACTGTTGATCTTCCTTGAGACGATTGTTTTACAGGCCACCTGTTACTGACACGACGACGACGGAGAACCTGTTTGGAGGCTCCCATGATGTAGGAGTAACCTCTCTGAGTTGAGCCCTTGACAAGGAGGGACGAGTCTTGGGTTCATGAATTACAGGCCCGACGGCGACAGAAAAAACAATGACTACGATAATAACATCGCCCAAAACCACCCACATGAACCGGCGCACCAATACACGAAGATCACTTGAACTCCCCAAGTCCATGCCCAAACCACCCACATGAACCGGCGCACCAATACACGAAGATCACCTGAACCCCCCAAATCCATGTTAGCTTATCAATCATTTAGAAATTTTAAAATTGTATTATGACCACCAATTTTTACGTTACTTTTGCACCTGTTGAATATTTTATGACCTTGTTGCACATAACCAAAAGTATTAGCTCAGGATTTCTATGGATAGTTTTGTTTGTGTGTTGTTTGGCCATGTGATTGTATGATAACAAGATTTATGTTCATTGTTGTATTGTTAAATAATGACCTGTATTTCCAATGAGACCCACAAGGTGAATGCCCTCTCAGTATTATGGGCGCGTAGTGGTTTTTTCCCTCTCTTCAAGAGTTCTTCCCACAACGGTTGATGGTGTCGATGATTGATCCTACTTTGGATATGTTTTTCGGTGTGGTAAATGGTGTTTATGATTTAAAATATTATTGTATGGTCATCTGAGATGACCAAGGAGGGACTGTTACGTATTTTAGGAACACAAGCTGTATTTCCCTCACTTAACCAATAGTGGGTAGGACCAAACATATAAGCCGTAAATACTATACATAGCCACAAGGGAAAGCAGGACATTACTGAAGGCTGCAATAGATACTTTAGCCACAGAGGGCAGCACCACAGACCAGAGGATTACGTCACACCGGTTCCTCTCCAAGTCTTCCGGTCCTCGCTGAGTCCATAAGAAGCCTCCAGCTCGTGGAGGCAGATCAGAACTCTCGGCAGCGACTAGACATGGGTGGGTTTATGCCTGTGATCAGCTAGGAGAATACTCTCGCACGTGCTTAGAACACATCTTCAATCTCTCTCTCTATCAGTTTACCATACCGAAAATACTTTATACAAATAAAGTCTCTTTAAAGCTATTCCTTTGGATTCGACCCCTCTTTCCCTGAAGAACATCGCAATATATATAATAATATATAGATAATACTGAAACGGTATTCACATTGTGGATCTCATTGGAAATACAGGTCATTATTTAACAATACAACAATGAACATATATCTTGTTATCATACAATCATATGGTCAAACAGCACTCAAACAAAAGTATCCATAGAAATCCTGAGCTAACACTTTTGGTTATGTGCTACAAGGTCATACAATTTTCAACATGTGCAAAAGTAAAGTAAAAATTGGTAGTCATAATACAATTTTAAAAAATCTAAATGATTCATAGGCTAGCATGGATATGGGTGGTTCAGGTGATCTTCGTGTATTGCATGTGGGTGGTTTTGGGCGTTGTTATTATCGTAGCCATTGTTTCTTCTGTCGCCGTCGGGCCTGTAATTCATGAACCCAAGACTCGTCCCTCCTTGTCAAGGGCTCAGCTCACAAAGAGGTTTATTTTACATCATGGGAGCTTCCAAACAGGTTCTCCATCGTCGTCGTGTCAGCAACAGGTGGCCTGTAAACAACCGTCTCAAAGAAGATCAACAGTACCATTATCAATGCAGCGATACAGAAATAACGGGTTGCACTCGCAACCAAACAATACTATATAATAACAAACACAACTCGTCTTGGTGGTTCAATAATTAAAAGTAAATCCGGGATATTGATTATCTTATATACAGGCGCTTCTACTAGAATAGTATAGGTGTTGACTATTCTACATATTACAGCTGGATAGGGTCGGGCCCCTCAGGTGATGTCTCGTCCACTTTCACCGGATCATATCTGATCCCCATGTAAGCCTGAATGGCACTTGGCGCTTCTGTAGCGCCCACTGCTGTGGTGATCAGCCGATGCAGTAGCCCTCGTGCGCAGGGAATACAACGGCAGCCGGCTACAATTAACACGGTTACTGCCATTATTCCCGCGACGGGCACTGACTGGATCATGCCTTTCCACCTCCCAAACATATTCTCCATCCATCCTGTCAAAGGGTCATTAATGCCGGAGTTCTCTGCCTATTCAAACCTGAGGGATTGTAATCGTGCCAGTGCCCTGGCCACCAACACATCCGGAGCTGTGTTATTGGGGATAAAAGTACAACATGTTGTGACTATCACATGTTGCGACTTCGATTTGGAAGTCGAAAGTCGGAATTGGGAAGGTTCCAACTTCCAAATCTACATATGTTCAATGGTGATACTTCCAAATCCCAACTTCCAAATCTACATATGTTCAATGGTGACACTGACAAATTCCAACTTCCAACTTCCAAATCGACACATGTTCAATGGTGACACTCTGACAAAAATTCCAAATTGGGCAGTGTAAGGTCTGGCTGAATCTGGGTGACACTGACAAATTCCAACTTCCAACTTCCAAATCCACACATGTTCAATGGTCATACTTCCAACTTCCAAATCGACACATGTTCAATGGTGACACTGACAAATTCCAACTTCCAACTCGAAATATGTTCAATGGTGACACTCTGACAAAAATTCCAAATTGGGCAGTGCAAGTTCTGGCTGAATCTGGGTGACACTGACAAACTCACCGTTGAACATATACATAGATTCCCGAGCAGGCACCTTGCTCCCTTCTTCATCTACTCGACGGGCTTCCATCAAGTCTTCAGGGCTTGGTGGTTGCGCACTGGGTTTCAAATCAGGAGTGGCCTTGTTGGTGTCCATATTGCGATGTTCGGCCGTGATCTTCGTTCTCTGGGTTAGGGTTAGGTACGGACACAAGGCTTTATTTGTGTTACGGGCATTTATAGATCCAAGTGTGACCGGCTGAATCTGCGTTGTGTTTGCCTGCAGTCAAAGTGTTCATTTTGTTTTGCTAAATCCAGATTTTTTTTTCAGTCATGATCTTTTGGAATTGGCTGCAAAGATAGGGCACACAACACGGGCTTGGGTGCCTTCTTGGAGGCTCTTCTTGGCCGCTTCCTTCTTGTAATAACAGTAATAACAGGTTTTGCAGTCATATAGATATTCAGAGCTCTGAGAGAAGATGGGAAACATAATCCAACAGGAAAAGGCTTGCTTAACAAAGCATGGAAAATGAGATTTACCTGTCGAAAGAACAAAACTGCCTCGTCACATAGCTAGAATAACTACTGTATTAAGGAACAGCCTATAAAATAAAAATACACAAGGATGCACAGAAAACATGTACCTTTAAATTGCACTGATAAAACTATTTTCCATCAACTTAATAAAAAGAGTTTGAGGTTACAAATTGTAATTACATTTGACTCATTCTTAAGTACTCATTCTTAACAGACAATTCAATTAAACTTTGAGTAAAGTCACCCTAGACCCCTGAATCAAATTTGTTACCATCGTCCCCCGTAACCAACATTGGTATTCATGCAGGTATTCATTCCTGCCATATTTGAATGGCAGGAATGAATACCTGCCATTCAAATAGCCTATTCACCCCTCTTATAGGGGAGCCTAGAGCTGAAGACTATCGTCGTCGTTACCATCGTCCCCCGTAACCAACAGTTAAGAGGCACCAAGGAATGAATACCTGCCATTCAAATAGCCTATTCCTCCAATGCCTCCTCTTGATTCACCAATCTGATTCAAAACTAGAACAAACCAAACTCCCATAAGATATTCAAGTAATTTCAAATAACACAATAACTTAGACCTCACCCGCAGAGGGAGTGAAAAAATAACGCCAGACCCAGAGCTTTACAGTGTTAATATACACGTTACAAAATGAGACCCATTCTACTGACTCAGTGGGACAGATTGCACCATCCGGAGATTTCACATCAAAGATGTGAGGATGAGAATGTGCTGCTAATGGCTGCGGCTGCCCACTGTGAACCTTGCACGTAGTAAGTTGGTGTGACAGTGATGAGTTTGTTTTGCAGTTCTGGCTTGGACACTGCACAGTGCCGAACAGCTCACGAGAGATGTACTCCTCCGGCACCTGATAGGTTAGGGTTAGGTAAATTAAAATATCTCATGGATCTCCCCACGTCATCCGACGACTTCGCAGTTAGGATAGAGGTCCAAGGCAAGGCACTGGCCGGCGCATGTTATTCTTGGTCTTAATGTCCTCGTGTACTTTGACCCGTTCTTTCGAATGAAGTAGTTTCCAGTTTGGATTTTTTTCAGGTTGGTACGTTATTCATATTGTAGTTCGGTTCTTTAATGTTGGCATTTGTTTTTGGTTTTATTCAATGTTTTTTGTGCAAAAGATTTTACTTTTTCTTTTAAAGTTTGGTTTATATTATTTTGAAAAATCTCTTCCAAGAACTGCAGGACATGTCATCAGTTGTGGTCCCCGGGATCATAGAGTGTTTCGGCCGTTATCACAAGACACTCACCCAAGGGTGGCCCCCCCGAGGTCAATCAACTCTCGGGAATGTCCCACAATCCATCAAGAACTATTTCCTTTTATAGGGTTTCTATGGTTGGTTTAACTGTATAGTTGTTTAAGTAATTGTCATTATTACCGTTTTGTTGTTTACTGTTCTTTGTTTTTTGGTGTTAAGATGGGATAGATTTTTCGTTAGTGCTCCTCGGTTGGTTTTAAGATAGGATAGATTTCTCCTCGTTCGGTTGGTGTTAAAATGGGATAGATTTTTCCTTAGTGCTCCTCGGTTGGTTTTAGGATAGGATAGATTTCTCCTTGTCCGTTTGGTGTTAAGATTGGATAGTTTTTTCCTTAGTGCTCCTCGGTTAGTTTTAAGATAGGATAGATTTCTCGTTGTTTTCGGTTGGTGTTAAGATGGGAAAGATTTTTCCTTAGTGCTCCTCGGTTAGTTTTAAGATAGGATAGATTTCTCGTTGTTTTCGGTTGGTGTTAAGATGGGATAGATTTTTCCTTAGTGCTCCTCGGTTGGTTTTAGGATAGGATAGATTTCTCCTTGTCCGTTTGGTGTTAAGATTGGATAGTTTTTCCCTTAGTGCTCCTCGGTTAGTTTCAAGATAGGATAGATTTCTCGTTGTTTTCGGTTGGTGTTAAGATGGGAAAGATTTTTCCTTAGTGCTCCTCGGTTAGTTTTAAGATAGGATAGATTTCTCGTTGTTCGGTTGGTGTTAAGATGGGATAGATTTTTCGTTCGTGCTCCTCGGTTAGTTTTAAGATAGGATAGATTTCTCGTTGTTCGTTTGGTGTTAAGATGGGAAAGATTTTCTCGTTAGTGCTCCACATTTGGTGCCTCATAAGGCTAAAGATTAAGTTTAGGGGTCGGGCCACTCGGTTAAGGTTAGGGAATAAGGCTAAAGGTTAAGGTTAGGATTTAGATAAGTGGTAGGGATAGCCACTCGGGTTAAGGTTAGGGAATAAGGCTAAAGGTTAAGGTTAGGATTTAGATAAGTGGTAGGGATAGCCACTCGGGTTAAGGTTAGGGAATAAGGCTAAAGGTTAAGGTTAGGATTTAGATAAGTGGTAGGGATAGCCACTTGGGTTAAGGTTAGGGTATAAGGCTAAAGGTTAAGGTTAGGATTTAGATAAGTGGTGGGGATAGCCACTCGGGTTAAGGTTAGGGAATAAGGCTAAGGGTTAGGATTTAGATTTAGATAAGTGGTAGGGATAAAGTCTAAAGAAAATAGTTCCATACACTGCATAACCCCAGGAAATGTTAAAACAATTACAAAATAACCTGCACCTCATACATAGCATAGCATCAGGTAATTTAATATTGTTTAGTTTTAAATAAAGCAAGAAAAACTTGCCCCAGATTTGTCCTTTGCCTTCGTTGGTCATTTTGGTATGATAACTATGAAGTCGAAGGGAGGGAATAGTATCTAACGTGTGCGAGAGAAATATAGTAGAGCTACTTCGAGATGCAGGCTCTCTGCGGGTCTGGCTATGTGTTCTGCCCTCCAATCTCTCTGTCGACTTTTACAGGGTCAAGTGGGCGTGGCCAACGTGACGTAATGGTTCCTCCCTCCTCGCCTGTTTAATGGTGTTTGATCCCGCTTCCTAGTGGCTATGTGAGGGTTATGCAATTTGTGTGTTCGATTTTTAATTTAAGTCTTTTATTGTACATGGTTAAAATAAATCAATAAAATAATACAAACAAAAACAATTGAGCAGTAAAAAACGAAATAAATAAATTAAAAACAAACAAATGGGATCCTTAGGATCCTAAGCAACAATTACATAGCTCAAATAACATAGTTCATGTTCAAAAGGGATAGGAAGAAGTTAAAAAAAAACTTTTCTGGTCCTATCCCCTCTTATTTTTTATAATTGTTTTCCAAAAAATAAATCTTCAATATGAATCAGTCAGTGTCTATTATGTTTAGCTTGTGGGTCAAACAAATCAAAACCTTTCGACAAGACAATATCAAAATAAAATAATGGAACAGATGAACGAAAACCATCAAATTGAAAACAGCATAACAGAAATTCACTGCTCCAGCTCATAACAATTCAATGTTTTTCTTCTGAAGAGTTTTTTAAATTTTGATATAGTTGTACATTTTTTCAGCTCATCATTGCAGTTGTTCCACAGACTTACAGCCTTTGTCGTTATACAGTGCAGTTTTGTATTGGTTCTTATAGATGGTTTGTTGAATATACATGTTCCTCTTAAATTGTATTTGCTCTCTCTCAGTTGGAACAACTCCTGGATGCCATGAGGCAATTGATGATTATTTGCTTTGAATAGTTTTGTAGTCAATCAAATCTAGAAATGTAAGTGTTTTTAGTTGAACAAATAATGGATTTGTTGGTTCTCTGTAAGCGGTTTTATGTATAATTCGTATAGCTCTTTTTTGAAGGATGAAGATCGGGTGTATATTTGTTTTGTATGTGTTCCCCCATATCTCCACACAGTAGGTCATGTAAGGAAGTATGAAGGAGCAGTACAATGTATACAGGGAGGTTTTATTCAGTAGGTATTTGGTTTTATTGAGTATTGCTATTGATTTAGATATTTTAGCTTTAATATAATTAATGTGTGGTTTCCAACTTAATTTGTTGTCAATTAATACTCCCAGAAACTTTATTTCAGATACTCTTTCTAGTTCTATGCCATTTATCATGAGTTTCTTTTCTGTGTTGGTTGGTATATTCCCAAAAATTATACATTTAGTTTTACTTAGATTCAATGTGAGTTTATTTTCATCAAACCAGATCTTCATCCTGTTCAATTCCTTTTCCACAGTATCCAGAAGTTTTTCCAAGTTATCTCCACAGCAGAGTAAATTTGTGTCATCAGCAAAGAGAACAGTGTTGACAGTTTTTGATACTTCACATATATTATTGATGTAAAGATTGAATAATAATGGCCCTAAAACTGAGCCCTGGGGCACCCCACATTTAACCTGTTGCAATTGTGATTTATGATTTTGAATTTCGACACATATTCTTTCCTGTTCTGTAGGTAGCTGGATAACCATGCCAGTGCAATGCCTCTAATGCCATATCTTTGGAGTTTTTTTATTAACAGCTCATGATCAACAGTGTCGAATGCTTTTTTTAAATCCAGAAACACCCCCACTGCATATTCTTTATTTTCTATTGCCTTAGTGATTTTGTCTACAAATTCTATGATTGCAAATGAAGTAGTTCTCTTTGCTCTAAAACCATATTGTTGTTCATACAGTATGTTATGTTTGGTAATGAATTCATTAATTCTTGTATAGAATATTTTTTCCAGTATTTTGGAGAACTGGGGAAGCAATGAAATTGGTCTGTAGTTTGAGAGTACATGTTTGCCTCCAGTTTTATTAGTACAGCGGATAACCATGAAAATTGTGCACTTTTTGAAAGAAACATGAAACTTCTACCATAGTTAGGTTATACCATGAGGTTCATTTTCAGATTTGGAGGGAAGTCAGATTTGACCTCTGAGGCCCGGTAGAGGTCAAATCCAAAATGGCCGCCAATAATATTCAAAAGTGCCTGACGTTGGAACCAAACACAGTAGAAAAACACTTAAGGTGTCATTTCCCACTAACTTTTGGGTGCCCATTCTGTATCTGATACATTTGAAACCACCAGAATTCAAGAAAATGCATTTAAATCAATATGGAGGTCAAATCATGCAGACATAGGGGGGTGAACGGTGCAAAATGGTTGTTTATTTCCAAAATAACAACAGTAATTGTGATGCCAATAATGATGATGCCAATAATAATGCCAATAATAGTATTTATTTATTATTATAATTAACTGATTTATTATTTAACTTTTAAATAATTCATTTTTTTTATCTTAACAGTCTCCAGAACAAAAACAGAGATCTGTACATTTAAGTGCAGCTTTGAGACAGGAGCACCGTCCAGTGCACCCTTTCTGGCAGTTACAGCGGATCAGCTCATGGCAAGACTTTGCTGCTTCAGGGAGAGTGGTCCAGAGTGGCTGCCAACAAGTGGTTTCCTTTGTCCAGCCCCAGTCAGATGGCTCTGGCATCTCTGGATCCAGGACCAGTGACTGGTTCCAGATGTTCGTCTGAAAGCAAGTACGCTTGATGTGCTGTTTGAGGGCAGCCTGGGTTGGAGGGATGTTTTCTAAACTCCTGGACTTCTGGGAGAAAAGCTGTTTCCTGGCATCATTCCCTTCCATGCTCTCGCTGGTTCGGTCATACATGAGCACCACAAATCGTTCCAGCAGTAACATGGACTCTACACTGACCTCACTTGGCATGCATAGGAGTTCCTGGAAAGCATCACTGACCTCTGGGAAAGACTTCCATGTCTCCCAGGTAGTCTTCTTTCCACGGCCAGCAAATGCAGACACAGTGTCACATCCAGTGAAAGCATGAAAGACAGGGAGAGTCAGGCACTTGATAGGAGTCATTGTGGCAACCATTTCGTGAATTGCGATAAACCGGAAACTTGACCCAACACCAAAGGAAATCCATAGTTCATCAGGAGCTATTTGCTAAAAGAAGCCACTGCCAACACCACCACATCCGTATCAACGGTACGCATGGTCACCTTCTTACAACCTTTCTGCACAGCATCTGCCACATGCAGAAGTAGCCGAGTGTCAGCCTCTTCTTGCGAACATGGGGCAAGGCGGGCCACACATAAGTCAGCAGGAGAGCAGAGGACTCCAGTTCCATCTGTTGCATACAGTTCCTTGCCCTGTGCTTCAGGCAGATTAATGGATTCCCGGGCCAGGAAGGAAAGCAACTCTGTTTTGTTTTCATCACACCGAAGGAAGTCTTTCCAGTTCTTGGGCCTCACAGTAAGGGGAGCAACCCTTTTCCTCATGCCGTTTCCCCTCTTTTGTCTTGTTGAGGCTTTCAGGCTGGCATATAGGTATACATCCCAGACAAGGTCAACACGGTCGCCTACGTGTAGTTGAGCAGAGATGTATGGTACAAACACTGTTTCTCCATACTCTTGAAATGTTCTTGATGTGTTTGGATTCAGCATTTGAACCACAACTGCACCATCTAGAATTACTGCATCAGTCTCAGGAACACTCTTGTTTTCGGGCAGATTTGACTCCAGGCAGTGAAGCAGATCTGCTTTAACCCTGAACCGAAGTTTTCCTCCACTTGACAGAGCTGGAGGTGCTGCCTGGTTTTCATGGGAAAAGAAGTGGTTGATGTCTCCATCTCGTGTTTGACATGAAATGTACAGTCTTGAAAAAAGGCCACAGTCACTCTTCAGTGCGGCAAGTTGTGCCTTCTCTTTTGTTTTGCTCTTGACAGGTGGTCTGCTGAACAGTGGCAACTTGTTCTTTGGAAGAGGATGTGTGATAGGTGTTGTACACCTTTCCAGGCTTTGGGTCACAAACTCTGTGTACTGCTCCTCACCAAGGGTAATAATCCTTCTTACAGCATCAGCAACTTGGGTATCAACGATGTCTCTTGTGTCAATGACTAAAAGATCTTGGCTGTGTTCTAGAAATGGATTCCCCATCTCTTCCAGCACTGTGACGAGTGCCTTAACCTCCTTTAGGAATGCTGTTTGCACTCCAGGTTGCTGTTCATGGTGTCTTGATTCACTGAGTCCATGTTTTTGGTTTGTTGCCTGTTCCTCAAACTCTTTAGTGATCCTGGCGATTTCTGGTCCTGCCACCATCCAGCGTCTGAGTGCTCCTGGATTTCCAGTCTGTCCGATAGCCCCACCAGAACCTTTGACCATGGCATTGTTCTGTTCATGGCACTGGTCAAGTGCCATGGCAGAGAACTGGTTGCTGGTTTTGTGCACCACGAAATGTCCGGACATGAATTCTGCTAGGACTGCTGGGTGTCTGTCTGCAAGAGTCATCATATCACGGATGTGTACAGAAAGCCATCTGCTGTAGTGTGTGTGATGGGCGAACATCAAGGGCATGATCTGTGTCAGGGATTCAACGTTGAGGGGAAAATCGGTCTGTCTAGTTACTGGACCAGATGAAATGAGACGGAGAGGTAATAAAGTCTGTCGGCATGAGGACCTTGGATTTATTAAGTAAAGTGGCAACGGTTATACAGAGTCATAAAGCGTGAGAGATCGAATATGTCTAAGTCCCTAATCAGCGCTGATGGTTCGTCCAGAGCTTCGCCTCCGTGGAAGGTCTGCTTCAGAAGAAGATCAAGAGTCCCTGTGTGATACAGTCTTATGCTGTATCCTCCTCTCGATGAGGTGTGTGCGTTTGAGGTGTGTGTGGTTCTGTGTGTTTTTGCTTGACCTTGGCTCCCAGGCCCTGGTATATGCATGTGTATCTCTTGTGTTCCTCCTAACGGGGGAGAGCACCTCGAAGTGTCTCCTGTGTGATAAATTAATGTGGCTCTCCCGTTCTTGAGGATGACTGGTGCATTGTCTGAGTGTCTACCATTTGCCTGGTTGGGAAATGGGGCCTTCGGCTCCGGCCTTGACCTGACTATATTATCATGTTTGTGTTATGTGTTCGTTGGGTTAGAGCAAGAGTTGACTATATTGTGTTCCTGCCATGTGATGTGCTCATCAGGCTAGGGTAGGAGTTAGCTATATTTGTAATGTACATGTGATGTACTCAGCAGGTTATTTTGCCCAACAACGTACAGCTGGAAGTTGCCTTCACGAATGGACCTGATGTACCGCAGAACGAGAAGCTGCAATGACAGGGTCTTATGCCAGTAGTCAAAGTGAACACTGGCCTTTGCTTGCAGAATGCACCACTCCTCAAAAGATAGACTGATAGGTGGCATGACATCTTTATCATCAGATATGCACTCTTCATTGTACGCTTGTTGCAGGAGTGTATAGAGACTTGCAGCCGTGACCTGGTGTGCATGGCGGGTCTTGGTGACATGTTTGGCATGTATGAAGGAATTGGCTGTTCCATAACTTGCAATGTCAGCCTGGACCAGGGCATTGGTCCAGCCACTGCCTTCTAGCCAGTCTCCCAGCAACTTCAACATGGCCATTTCAATATGTAGACCACCAAACATGATCACAAAGTGATCTTCTCCATAAGTGTCTGGCCAGGACCACTGTATTTGTTTAGCGAGAGCATACAGTGGTTGGTCAGCAGCAAGGACAGGAATCTGACCAGGTGTGAGAAGGTGAAATCCTCCCCCTTCTCACTGTCCCGCATTAGAGAAATGATTATTATATTGTGTGTGTGTATACATTAGATTGGGCTGGTATAGAATTGGTCTTCCGTCCCGGTAGGGGGCAGTATGCTAAGGGAGCTTAGGATCAAAGTATCAGGGAATAGCCCAGGGGGGTGTTGATAGAAACAGCTGTTTTTTAAATAGCTTTAGGTTCTGCACAGGGTGTGGGTATATATGAATTTGGTGATTGTTTGTTTAGTATTATGTTTGTTTAGTATTCACACAATGTACTTTCTGTTCAGTTATGTTGGATTGTTAGCTTTAGGTAAATGTTCCCCCAGCTAATGGTCTGGCCCATATGGCCGTGATTGGTCCAATTACCATTTCCCTATTTAAGGGCCTTTTCATTTGGTGTTTGGGGCGGAAGGTGGTGCTGGCTTGGAGTGAGGCCAGTACGAGAAATGTATGTTATGGTATGCTATTTTATGTTATCTTAGTTTGGTTTGCTGACTGATGCAGTCATTTCCTTTTCATTTTTGAACGTTGCTCTATTTTTGTGAATGTTTGGAGAGATTAAAACTTCACTTTTCTTAGTCGTCAGTCCATTGCCCTCATTCTTGCCCACACTCGCGATACCCAGTTGCCCGTATCCCAGATACGTGGGGCGACCACTCCGGTACCTCACACCAGGGTTCACATTTTGAACTGCTCTTTTAATGATTTCCATAGAGTGCCGAATCATTGCTACTGAATGTGCATTGTCAAGAAAGAGAGGCAATAATGCGTTGATTGCTGCAGGAGGGATGATGGCTTGGTGAACATCAGCGTGGTAGGCAGACCATGATATCATGCCATCAATGGTAGATGTTTCAACAGCTGTCTTGACTTTTCTGAGCCATGCATACTCATCCTCTGTGGCGGCTGTAGAAACCAGGAGGGTGGAAGGTCTCACAGGACCTTGTACAGGTGGCACACTGAATTCCTTTTTCCGGAGGGTAGCTGGTGGCACGACTGTGTAGGCTGTTGGCAGAGGTGTCACTGACTTGGTGGAAGAGCCATTTTGACTAATCACCAGCACACCGCGATCAGTTCCGCTTTGTGTGTGACAGATGCTGCATAAGTGAGATGCCGGTGCCGTGGAAGGAATCTTTGGCTGTTGCAGAACTTGGATTATGGTCTATGTTGTCCACAGCTCCTGTTGTAAACAGTCCATGGCGCAACTTTGTTGGGCACACAACATCCTCCATCCTAAATTGCTGGCAGACACCATTGGCAATGTCTGATGGGATTTGCAGCAGCCTGTCATAAGAAACACACAATCCCAGATTGAACAGTGTGTCAATTAGCCCCCTACTTCGTGTAACTGCATGGATCTTGAGGGACAGATATAGAGGGAGTGGAGTTTCTTGGGTGTGCCTTGTATGTGCTGAGCTTGGTGAATCCATGTTCCGTGCCTGCTTCTTACTGTTAAAGACTATCAATTGGGAGATTGTTAGGGCAGGTTTTGTGGTGGACTGATGCTCAATGTTTGTACCATCAAGTACCATGTTGATGAAGGCCAAGAGAGATGGTGGCACAGCCTTCTGCTGGCAGTTTTCTTTGAATGACCCGTCAAAAGAGAAAGATGAATTAAGGATCTCTTTGCTCCTTCCTGGCTATGGTTAAATTCATTTGCAATATGAATAATATTATGTAATTTATTATGTAATAATATTGTTTGTTCATAGTCAATCTTTTTACCTGTTAGAATATGTCGGTTGAAGTGCTCTCTAGTACTGTGGCCTTGGGAAGCATTGAACCTTGGGATTGGTTGCCATGGCGGCGCATGTACACGCTGCGGCTAAGCACTCCAGGTACTACTCTTTAGTTGGTTTCTTAGCAGTTTACTGTTTACAAAATGCCACGTATGCACAGCCTTACGTAAGATACAGCCGAAACAATTTAATCAGTATCGGTTGGATGCAAGATAGTTGCATCCTGAAGCAAACAAACACCGGACACGACATTCCACCGGAGCTCATCAGACCACCGGGATCCCCGTGGATTACTCTCCCAGCCAGGAAGCGACGGCGGCGTCGAGAGCGCCGGCAGAAGAGGGGCTGTCGATCCGGATTACGAGCTAGGCTAAGCAGACAACCGCACAAGCCTTCATTACCAAGCCTCTTCATCACGAATGCAAGATCACTTCCCAACAAGATCGAAGAGCTGGAACTTACCATATCCACGCAGAAAAACATCCAGGACTGCTGTGTTATGGTGATCACTGAGACGTGGCTCACCCCGACCATCCCGGCTGAGGCTATCAAGCTAGCGGGTCGCATAGCACACCGAGCCGACAGAACATCAGACTCAGGTAAGAGCAGAGGAGGGGGGCTCTGTGTTTACACAAACACGAACTGGTGTACAAACGCTGTGACAACGGACACATACTGCTCGCCAGACGTGGAGTATTTATCTGTAAGATGTCGCCCCTTCTATCTGCCACGCAAATTCACAGTTATCATTATCACTGCTGTTTACATACCTCCCGATGCTAACACCAAAACAGCTTTGGACTCCTTGCTAACTGCCATTAGCACTCAACAGCGTGACCACCCTGATGGAGTCTATGTAATAGCAGGTGACTTTAACAAAGCCAACCTAAAGACTGTGCTCCCCAAATTCCACCAACATGTACACTGTCCAACAAGAGGGAGTAACACACTTGACCATGTCTACAGCAACATCAAGCATGGGTTCAAAGCATCACCCCTACCCCACCTTGGGCAGTCTGACCACATCTCACTGTTCCTGACCCCAGCATACAGACCACGTATCTGTACAAGCGGGCCCACTGTTAAAACCATACAAGTGTGGCCAGAGGGGGCTTCCGAACAACTGCAGGACTGCTTCAGTGACACAGACTGGTCCATATTTGAAGAGGACAACATTGACATCTATACATCCTCTGTACTGTTCTACATCAAATGCTGCATGGAAAACATCACTACCACAAAACAGATCCGTGTGTTCCCTAACAACAAGCCGTGGATGAACAGGGGTGTCCGACTCCTGCTAAAGACACGCAACACTGCTTTCCATTCCGGTGACGTGCAACGGTACAAGACCGCCAGGGCAAACCTGAAGAGGGGAATCAAGGATGCTAAAGCAGCATATAAACAGAAGATCGAGGACCTCTTTAGCAGCTCTGACCCCCGCCAGGCATGGCAGGGGATACGTCACATCACCAGACAAAACAACAACAGCAGCACTACCAGCGGAAGTGCCTTGGAGGCGGAGCAGCTGAACCGGTTCTTCGCCCGCTTTGAGGTGGAGGGAATGACAACCACCAGTCCGGCTCCAGACACCAACAGCCAGACCCTCGTCCTTCAGGCTGCTGACGTCATCCGCACTCTCCGCAGGATCAACACACGGAAGGCAGCCGGCCCAGATGGGGTCCCAGGACGGGTCTTCAGAGACTGTGCTGCAGAGTTAGGTGAAGTATTCACAAATATCTTCAATCTCTCTCTATCACAGTGCACTGTCCCTACCTGCCTGAAGACATCCATCATAGTTCCAGTTCCCAAACAGACTTCAATAACATCTTTCAATGACTACAGGCCTGTGGCACTGACACCTGTTATCATGAAGTGTTTTGAAAGACTGGTTCTACAACAAATCAAAGCTGCCCTACCACCCACTTTGGATCCTCATCAATTTGCATATCGAGCCAACAGGTCAACAGACGATGCAATCTCCACGACCCTCCACTCTGTTCTGCGCCACCTGGAGCTGCAGGGGACCTATGCACGGCTACTGTTTGTGGACTATAGCTCTGCGTTTAATACCATCGTCCCCAGCAGGCTATTCTCCAAGATGTCCTACCTGGGTATACCGCTCAATCTCTGCCTTTGGATTAAGGACTTCCTGACAAACAGGCCACAGGCGGTCAAAATGTGCCCGCACCTTTCGCCCACTCTGTCACTCAGCACAGGGGCCCCTCAGGGTTGTGTACTGAGCCCTTTACTCTACTCCTTGTACACACATGACTGTGCCCCATCTCACACTACCAACACCATAGTGAAATTTGCAGATGACACAACTGTGGTGGGTCTGATCACCAAAGGTGATGAGGCCAATTACAGAGAGGAGGTTCAAAGGCTGACAGAGTGGTGCTCAGAGAACAACCTGAGCCTCAACATCAAAAAAACAAAAGAACTGATCATTGATTACAGGAAGAAGCAGGACACACACACACCACTACACATCAACGGGGAGGCGGTGGAGAGGGTGTCCAGCTTCAAATTCTTGGGCACACACATCTCAGAGAACTTATCATGGGCAATAAACACAACAGCAATAGTTAAGAAAGCACAGCAGCGGCTATACTTTCTCCGCACACTCAGGAAAGTCAATCTCTCTCAAAAGCACCTAAGGTCCTTCTATCGCTGCTCCATCGAGAGTGTGCTCACCTACGGAATTCTGTCGTGGTACGGTAACAGTTCTGCTGCAGACAGGAAGTCACTGCAGAGGATTATTAAAACCGCCCAAAACATCATCAACCAACAGCTACCTAGCATGGACACCATCTTCAACTCCCGATGCTTGCAGAAGACACACAACATTCTGAAAGACTCATACCACCCTGCCAACTATCTGTTTGAACTGCTGCCCTCAGGGAAACGTTACAGGTCCATCAGAACACGCACCACAAGATTCATAAACAGTTTCTATCCGAAAGCAGTCACCATACTTAACTCTGACCTGAAAATAAATCCATTAGTTCTGACAGTATTAATCCGTGACGTCCACATGTAATGCAATGCTCAGCACTTCTACATATTTGTACTACTATTTTAAGGCATACTATATTTTTTTACTATTTTTTAGGCATACAATGGCACTAACTTAACGGTATAGTGTATGACGACATGAATGTAGTGTGAGTGAATGAAATGTTGAATGTATTTTCTTTATTTATTACGTTACCTTTTTAAATGAGACCAGTACGTGAGTGCACTGAATTTCGTTGTACTTCTGTCCAATGACAAATATCTATCTATCTATCTATCTATCTATCTAGCTTCCATGTTGCCTAACAACAACGCTCTAACGGTACGGCCACACCAAACGCGTTACTCGCGTTAGGGGCGTCAAAATTCGGCATTTTTGCATAGGGAACCATTGGTATAGGCGCGTAGACGCGTTACATGCGATGAAGCGTCGCGTTAGGGGCGTTGCGCGCGTCACACGCATGTAATTACGCACGTAAACACAGTAACGCGCCAACGCCCGGAGTTCAGAAATCTGAACTTTTAACGCTCCAACGCGTGACGCTTGGCCGCGATAGCCAATCAGCGTGGAGCTTGACCCGACGTCACTGGCAGAGAGTAGTGACTCGAGCTTGGACAGAAGCATACGGCCGACATCTTTCTTTATTCTGGGTGGAAATAGTAACATAGTTACGCCATTAAATGCGTTTATGGAAACATTTTTAGCGAGAAATGTGCATTTTACTTTCATAATGTTCGCTCGGTGAATGTGAAGGATGTTTGGTTTGATAGTTACGACGAAGAGGGAACGCTCCGTTCACTTGCATGGACAGAGTCTCTGGATGCTAAGCAACCTCAACGTCTTGGCGGACAATTTCTCTCCTGATCAACACTACGAATGCTGGAAACACACCAGACACACCATGTGAAGTTATTTAACCCGATTATTGTTATTTATATCAGAGATTATTTAATCTAACCCGATCTAAACTCTATCACCCAAACACGGCGGCGTTTGGGTTTCCTACCTCGGACTCCAGCGCAGCCACGGCCGACAACTATCTTTATTCTGGGTGGAAATAGTAACATAGTTACGCCATTAAATGCGTTTATGGAAACATTTTTAGCGAGAAATGTGCATTTTACTTTCATAATGTTCGCTCGGTGAATGTGAAGGATGTTTGGTTTGATAGTTATGACGAAGAGGGAACGCTCCGTTCACTTGCATGGACATGGACTTATCTAGCTGCGTTGGCACGTTGACGCGTTGGAAGCGTTGAACCGAGTAACCACCACACAATGATCAAGCGTCAGGTTAGGCGCGTTACTCGCGTTATCCAACGCGAGTAACGCGTTTGGTGTGGCTGCACCGTAAAGCAGGGGTTTTTCAACCAGTGGTCAGCGGTGGTATTGCAGGTGGTCTGTGAAAATGGTCTAGGGGGTCACCTGTGGATAATTCTGTGCTGTGAAGGAATTAAATTAGCCACACATCTCATGAAATAACAACTAATAACTGAATAATACAGAGACAACAAAGAAATTAATTGGGGTACATAAAAAATATTTTTATGTTTTTTTTTACATTGACCTTTACATAAATGCATTTTCTTGAATTCTGGTGGTTTCAAATGTATCAGATACAGAATGGGCACCCAAAATTTAGTGGGAAATGACACCTTAAGTGTTTTTCTACTGTGTTTGGTTCCAACGTGAGGCACTTCTGAATATTAATGGCGGCCATTTTGGATTTGACCTCTACCGGGCCTCAGAGGTCAAATCTGACTTCCCTCCAAATCTGAAAATGAACCTAATGGTATAACCTAACTATGGTAGATGTTTCATGTTTCTTTCAAAAAGTGCACAATTCCCCTTGATTTGAGGGCTTAACCGCTGTACTATATGTATTGGCATGACTTTAGCTGTTTTCATATTGTTTGGAAATACACCGGTTTGAAGAGACTGATTGCAAATGTGGGTTAGAGGCCTAGCTATACATTCAATTACATTTTTGACAGTGCACATATCAATATCATGACAGTCTGTGGACTTTTTGCTCTTCAGTTACAGTGTCAATAATTTATTTTTCCTCAGTCCCTCTTAGAAAAATTGTTTCATCAACATATATGTCTTTACTTTCTACACCATCACTAATACTAGTATTTGGAATTTCCCCGGCCAAACCAGGACCAACCCCGACAAAGAATGTATTAAATTCCTCTGCAGCTGAAGCCATATCAGTGATTGTTTTGTTATTTGGAGACATGAAAGAGTTTGGATATTCTGCCTTTCCACTTCTTTTTTTGATAATGGCATTTAATACATTCCATGTATTTTTAACCCTTTAACTGCCGCACCAAGAAAAATGCTATGGAAAAAAAAAATTTTTGCATTTGTATTCCCTTGGGTTGATTATAATCAGAATCAATAAAAAATAATTCAACAGGACCCATATTTTTTTAAATATCAGCCTCTACCAAACGGTTGAGATGTCACTTAATGGTCGAAGTACCGGAACTCCGACAAAGAGCTCCAAATAGTAGAAAAAGTCAAATATTTTACCATTGGATCCATTTTTTTTTATATTATCAGTATTGCAAAACACACAGGAGAAAAATTGCACCTCTAACATATCTCATCACACTTTCATTGTGTGGTGGTCCAACAGCACAATTATTTTTGGGGCGAAAAATGCACATTCCTAGTTGAATACTAAGCTGGTTTGCAATTAAACATTAGAGAACAATGCAAAAGCTGGGAAACATTGGAAAACACAAGGACACATTACACTTTTGATATTCTTTATCTCAACACAACTGATCTCTGTGGTGGGGCAACAGCACCAATGCAACAGCACCATGCTCCTTGAGCATTAGATCCACTTTCCAATTGGAAAACAATGCAAAAACAGTTGTACAACACATTGCAAAAGACACAAACACATTTTAACAACACAAAGCATCAGTGCAACAGCACCAATGCTTTCAAATCCACTTTACTTCTGGTGGTATGCTGCAAAGCATTCCTGGTTTGCAGACAAACACAGGAAAACATTGCATTTCTTTCATTTCTTGACACACCCTTCGGACAGAGGTTGCATCGCCCCCGCTTTTCACTGTGAAGTGGCCAATTTCCCATGTTGTCATAGCGCACATCTGGTTGGGGTTTTGGTCGTGAGGGTCGTGGAGTGTATTTTTGATTCTCTGGTGGGGGAGAGCTGAATGATGGTCGGCCAACTTTGGTTGCATACTTGTTGACTTTGATCAGACTGTGGGCGACTGCCAGGCGAAACCTTTTTAGACACAAGGGTTTCTCGTTCAGTAGGCCACAGTCCCTTTTGTAGACCAGCCAGGATTTGGCGATGCACAAGTCAAGGATGTATCCGAAGAGGGGAAAGTACCATCTCCTTGACTTGGCTGGGGTCTTGTACAGGTGCACAAGCATGTCGGACAGATCAATCCCTCCCATATGCTCATTGTAGGCAGGGATGAGTGACGGGCATGGGACAGCAATCTTTGCCTTAGACTCTTTGCTCCACCGTTTCACCGCTGAAAAAGGCATGATCCCACAAGCGTTGCTCAGAAGATTGACACATTTGTTGTCAAACCATTTGACTGCAACCACTCCGTCAGCAGACATGTAATCACATGCTCCACGCCCTCTCTTCATCAGCTCTTTGTCTGTCATCAAGGGAGCTCCACCAATACGGTTTGGTCGGACGGTGACAATGCACTTGACACCCAGCAATGTGTGCAGGTCTCTGACCAAGTTAAAACTGGTGAAGTAGTTGTCACAGAAGACGACAGAAAGGCGTGGCTGTGCTATGGTCTTGCACAGCGTTGTCACTACTTTTGCTCCCAAAAGTAGCGTCTGCTCCTGCTCACTGAGGACAACATTGAAAAATGTGGATGCCCCTTGGTACATCAGCAGGTCGTGGATGATGCCAGATGAACTGGCTCGGCAGAACATCTTGAAGCCCCATTCATCTGGCTTGTTTGCAATATATTGGCAAAGACTGCCAGCCCTTGTGCCTTTATATGCGACCATGACTTCATCCACACTGTGTTTGTAAGTGGATGGAATCAGAAGGCATTGCTCTCGAAGCATATTAAAAAGGGGACGGATTTTGTAGAATCGGTCTGGACTCTGATTCCACTGATGATTGTCATTGAAATGAATGTACCTGCGTAAAAGCTGGAATCTCTTCTTTGGCATGATATCAGCTATCACGTCGAAACGTGAATCATAGTGCCAGTAGTCCTCCAGTGATGGGAAGGTAAAAACACCCATGAAGAGTAAGATTGCCAGGAAATCTTGTATCTCTTCAGGGCTGGTCTTGATGGGATCCCCCAACTCTTGGGCGGAGTAGAGATTGGTATGATGGCCAATATGTTTTATCATCTCATCAGTGAAAAGCCTTTTGAAGTACTGGAATGGTGTCTGTACAGCCTCAGGGGATTCAAATCTTGAAACCGGAGCCTCAAATCCCTCAATGTCTTCATGCTTCCAGATGATGATCTCTTTTCCTTTGTTTGGACCTGAGGGCGAACTTGGGTCAGGGGTATCCCCCGTCTCCTCCAAGGAAACTGTTTTTAGGGTGCTCTTTCCTTTTCTGCTTTTTTTGAGAGGCGGCTGTGTAGTGGAGCTGCTTGTTGAGGGAGCCTCTTCTTCCAGGGATTCAAAAGGACTGTCACCAGCAACTTCTGCTGGTGTGGGATGATAATCCGGATCCTCTATTAGGTCATCATTATCACTCAGATCAGCATCAGAATCTTCAGGATGTTCTGGTACAAGGGCCAGGAGAGTGCGTTGTCTTGCACCGTAGAAACTCTTAGCATCCATCTAGTATTTTAAAAACAATTAAAAAAATGAAATAACAAACCACATTATTCTTCAATGGTATTCATTAGTATACCAGCATCTTTCATTTGGTTAAATTGGAAATAGTTGTGATAGTTAGAATTTTCCAGATTTTTTTTGGTGATATTTACCACATTTATTTTGAAAACAACTCAGAAAGTGTCAAAACTACATAATTAAGAAATTATTTCGGCACATTTATGTTGGAATAACATTAAATGTTTAGTATTAAAAGCAATAACAAATAAAAGGTTTTGATTTCATAGAACATTGTTCATTATAAATGAGATTAGCTTAATTTTTCTATGTCTACCATAAAGTGCCAAATCAACCGTTTGGTTGATGTAGTTTAGAAAAAAAAAATTAACATGTAAAAGAGTTTATTTTGCGGAATAATTTAACAACATTCTGTTCAGTAAGCTTTCTTATACCATAATATGTTGAAAAAATGTACCTACCTTTCAAATTTTAACCAAAAGCCGTCCACATGTTGGGAGTTATTTTCTCGTTTGGGATTTCCTATTTTGAGTGAGACTTAAAAGGCGTACTATTGGAAAAAACAGTGACATCTAGTGGCGGTCTTTGGGATAACATACCTCAACCGAATGGTAGAGATGACTCAATCAGGTTGAATTAAGTTAAACATTCCTATCAATAAGATATTGTGACGTAAAATGAGCTCTACCAAACGGTTGAGCAGGCAGTTAAAGGGTTAATATTGTTTTTGTTGTCCTCCAGTAAATTGCTATAGTGATCCATTTTGCTGTGTCTCATAATTTTTGTTAGTTTATTCTTATATGTCTTATATTTTTGTTCTGCTTCTGTTGTTCTTTTCCTTAAAAATTCTTTATATAATGAATTTTTTTAGGGTTAGCCCTTTCAATATTCCTTTAGTTATCCATGGTTTCTCAGCATATTTTGGTTTCACTATTTTCTTTACTAGAGGACAATTTTTTTCATACAGTTCTGCTACAATTTCCAGAAATGATTCATTGGCTTCATTTGCACCTTTAACATATACCTTGTTCCAGTCTTGTCTCAGTAGGTCTTCTTTAAAGGAATTAATAGCGTTTTGTGTTTTATGTCTGGTTATTTTGACCGTTGTGGTGTCTTTTTTTATCCTCGTACAGCTCTGTATGGTTGCGAAGACTGGCAGGTGATCGCTTGTGTCATTTATTACTAAACCACTGTGAACTTTCCTATCCCAGACATTTGTGAATATGTTGTCAATTAGTGTAGCACTGTGTGTTGTAATTCTGGTTGGACGTGTGATTGTTGGATATAAGCTGTTGCTATACATTGAATCAATAAATTCTGCTGTTGAATTGTGTTCTTGCGGGTTTAACAAATCAATGTTAAAGTCTCCACAGACAAACACAATTTTCTTGTTATTTATGTTGTGATATAATTCAGCTAACTTTTCCTTAAATGTGTCAACACAAGAACCAGGTTTTCTGTACACACAGCTTATCAGAATATTTTTAGATTTTTCCATCTCAATTTCAACAGTAATGCATTCCATGATGTTGTCCAATGCAAATGTCATTTTACTGGCATATTTACTTTTGCAGCTGATATCAATACATAGTGCAACACCACCACCCTTCGATTGAGTCCTGTTAAGAAAAAACATTTCATATCCTTCAATATCCACCATGTTACTTGTTTCTTCACTAAGCCATGTTTCAGTTATTGCAATTATAGTGAATTTTTTGTCCAGTTGCCTTAAACAATGTTTAATTTTTGATAAGTTTGAATTAAGGCTCCTGCTATTAAAATGTATGATGGATATTGACCCGTCCATTATTACACTTTTTCTGAATTGTTCTTCTGTATAATATTCACAATGGCTGTGTGTGTTATTATAAAAATTGTTTTCAGGATCGATGTCATTTTCAATGTCTTGCGGTTTATGTTCTGTGTATTCAAAACATTTCAAATCCAGTTTTTCATATTCTGTTAATAGATTATAGTCCGAACTTGTCATGGGTGTTCTAGGTGTGTTCACTTCAGGGTGTATTATGTTACCTTGTGTTTTTTCTTTCATACCTCGAACTTATCCAGCTCGGTAACGTCTCTGACGAGGAGCACTTTCGCTGACTCAGGAGTGGTTCCATTCAGTTTAATGAATACTTTGCAGTTTGAAGTCCATGTTGCTTGAATCTTGTTTTGTTTTCTTAGGATGCGTGCTTTCCTTCCTTGTCTGATGATTGCTTGTTGGTTCTTTCTGTTGGTAAACCGGATTATTATTGCAGGCGCGATCGTTTTGTTTTTACTACGCAGGGTGTGACAGGCCTCGATGTCTCCGCTGTCAACAGAGATGCCCTTGCTTTCCAAAAAGCAAAGGACCTGTTGCTCCAGCGACTCGCGGTCGTCCTCGGAAGCGTCGGTCCCTTGCCTCCCGGCGGCGGTGTCCTCGGATGCCGCAGCAGCCCTGGCATAGCTCCGGTGTTTGGTCCTCAGACCGCTGATGATTAAATCATTCATGCGGTAGTATTGCTCGAGATCGTCCACTCGGTTTTCCAGCAGCGTGATTTTTGTGTCCTTTTCGATGTTTTGTATCTTGAGTGTGTGGATTTCACCCATCAGATCCATGATTTTTGTTTGTTGCGCAGAGATTTTTGCCACCTCAGCTGACAAGAAATCAAGCAATCTTCTAATCTCCTCCGCCTCGTCAGGCTGGCTTGCCGTTTTCTTCGGTGGCATTTTGTCGTCTTTGCTTGCTTGGCTTCAGGAAGGAGTTAGTTATAGTATTGGAATAAAAGATGTTCCTTATGGTTTTTCTGCATTGCTGCCTCAAAAATGCCTCCCTGATTAGTACGCAATGCTTTGCACAACTTTAATCTGAAGACCAGATCGATGCGACCGCACACAACCTGCTTCCTAGTGGCTATGTGGGGGCAGTTTATGTGCTTAAAATCCGTAACAATATCATTCTAAATAAATACAAAATGGTTTTAGGGGTGGGTTTAGGGAATAAAGCTAAAGGTTAGGTTTAGGATTAAAAACAAACTTTTTAAATTTTAAATGTTGAAGGGTTTAGGTTTAGAGAGAGTGAGAAGAGTGGTGGGGGTAAAAGGGTGGGGAGTCAGAGGTAAGGAGGTGTGGGATGTCTGTCCCTACATTCTCCCCTGCCTTTCTGGGCATCTCTGATATCCTATTCACATCTCAAACCCAGAGGGCAGAGGGGTGATAGGACGTTGAAGGGTTTAGAGTTAGAGAGGGTGAGAAGAGTGGGGTAAGGGAGAGTGGGGAGTCGTATGGACTAAAATGTCCTGTAGGTTTTTATTACGGCGGTAGGACATTAGTATTTTAAAAGAAGCGAGTGGGGCGGTTTGAGGTATGGCAGAATTAAAATTGTTGTCGCGAAAATGTAGTAATTAATGGAATTAACTTTTGTTCTGTGTTCTTTTTTTCAGGGAGAACGGGCCGGCCTGGCTGGAAGAGGGCGGTCACTTCCCCTTTAATAGTCAGAAGAAAACGTTTGGAATAGCCGCGAGGTCTAAGGGCCTTGAAAAGGGTCCTGGTGGCCTCCTCTACGTGATGAGGTAGAGAGCAGATGCGGTGGAAACGGATTAGTTGGGACTTGATGATGGAGCTGAAAGTATGCCTGGGATGGTAGCTGGTGTTAAATAATAAGGAATGCCTGTCAGTGTCTTTAAAATAAACCTTGGTTGCTAATGTTTTGTGTCCATCCTTCGTGTCTGTGAAGAAAACTACTGTGTCCAGGAAGGGGACCTGCTGGAGATGGAGAGTGTGTTTGAGTTTGATACGGGGGTGGTGTGAGTTAAGGATATGTATAAAATGGTTAAATTCTGTTTCTGATTCGTCCCAGAGGCCAAAGATATCATCTAAGTAACGGAAATAGACTAGGGGGCGTGACGGGCATTTAAGGAATGCAGATTCCTCCCAGTCTGCCAGATAGATGTCTGTGTAGGCCGGTGAATATTTCCTTCCCATTGCGCAGCCGCATATTTGTAGAAAGAAGGATTTATCAAATAATAAGTTGTTGCGGGTAAGGGTAATTTCTAAAAACTTTAAAATAAATGTGTTGGGACGAGATGAATCCGGTGACGAAGACAATGCTTTCTTCACAGCCTCGAGGCCCAGGACAGTGTCGACGTTCGTGTACAAGGAGTCAACGTCGATTGAAAAGATAAACGTGTTATCAGGGACGGTGAGATTCTTCAACTTGTTGACAAAGGTGTATGTGTCCTTAAGGTAGCTCGGGTGAGTGTGAGATAGGGGGTTAATGTAAAAGTCTATGAACTCCGCCAGGTGGTATGATTCGGAGCCACAGTCGCTAACTATGGGGCGTCCTGGAGGAACCACGAATGGAACAGTCCAATTCTCTGGGGGTTTATGTATTTTGGGGAGAAGGTAAAATAATCTCGCCCGAGGGAGATCCGGGCCGTATAGGTAGTGTGCCTGTTTTGCGCTGATGAGATGCTTTTTCCTCATCTGGTCAATTAAAAGCCTAACCATTGTCTGAATCTCAAGGTACAGAGGATCCGTGAGAGGGCGATAGTAGACCGGGTCATTAAGTTGACGTGTTGCCTCCAGAATGTAATTAGTACGGTCCTGTATTACAATTTGCCCTCCCTTATCCGCCGGTTTAATAATAATCTCATGGTGAGATTTTAGTTTGTTGAGGGCCTGTTGTTGATGGACAGTAATATTGGCCTCCCCTACAGGACGTCGAGGTCGGAGGTCACGGAAGGAGCGGAGGTCCTGATCGATGAGCTGGCGTATAGGCTTCGAGACGGACTTCAAGGCTGGTTCCCAGATAGACGGCGTAGTAAAAGGTAAGTAAAAATAATCTGTGTTATATTTAAAATAATCGAGAATTTTTAACCGTCTGTGGTAAGTATGTAGATCTCGTCTCAATTCACTACGTGCACATTAGCATATGCTACTTCCGGTAGCGTACTTCCTATTGGGTGTCGAGCTTCCGGTATCAACACGACTCGGCTGTCTATGGCTGGAATCCGGTAGCCCAATGGCCGAAGCAAATTTCTCAAGATGTCTTGGACATATGCCGGCGATAACAGTTGACGATGTTCATCGACTGGTTAGCATTTTTTCACCCGCACCCCAAAGCAAACGAGAAAAGGGTTTTATACTGTATATATCGCAATATTTGCACAATTTTGAAGGTAAGTCACAACAACATGATATCCATGCTACGTGCTAAAGTTATGTTATCTGGTAAATGTTATGTTATCTCTATACATTATAAAAGTCGAAATCGTGCGTTAGATGTTTGTCTTAGCCCTTGTTTAGTTTATGATGTTATGTTCGGAGGCTATGTGTTGTTGACACTCCTACGTGTTATATAGGCAGTAGCCTAAAAGTATCAAACGTTGATTCGTTCGTTTTCAAGTTAGCAAACTGTGATTGCCTGTGTATGAACAAACGAACTTTAGATGGACAACAATATTTTCCTATTAGAGTTGCTAGTCATTGTTCTTACCAACTAACTTGCATGCTATCCTATTAATTACTAACTTGCTAAAATTGTTATTTTTCCACAGTGTCTGACAAAGATCAGGGTTCAGGAGAGGTGATGGTCAGGGCAGAGTGCTACAGGTCAATGAGGAAGTCAGAGAAACCTCACAAGCTCAGAGTATGGATACAGTCAGCGGCAGTGTGAAATTGTGTTCAGTGTAAAAATCATAGTAGGCCTAATGTTCGTTAGGGTATTGTTAGGTTTTAGGGTTAGGGTATGGTTGGGCTTAGAGTAGAGTTTCCTAGGATCATGCCAGGCTGTCAAGGGAGGTGTTCAGGCAGAATTTGAATATACATCAGGCAGGCTTTTAATATATATATCCCTTGACATGAGTAATACTGTCAAGGGATATGTATTGATTACGTTGAATACATTGGTATGTTGTACTTTATAGGTGGTCCTAAAAGATGTGCAGCCTGTGGAGCTCCTGCACTTCCACTGCACCTGCAAGGCTGGAAAGGCATTGTGCAACCACGGTGTTGCACTTCTGTTTCGAGCTGCGCACTATTCGCAGTTGAAACTCCAGGTTGTCCCCCCAACGTTGAGCTGCACTGAAGGGGAACAACAGTGGCATAAGCCTAGAGTTATGGTGAGTTCATTCAATCCAACTTCATGTATAAAGCATCTTTCATGCATACATTGTACCTGCTTTAAAACAATCCTACTTGCCACATTCTGTATTTATTTTTTACCATATTGCTGTAGGGGATAAAGCCGGGCCCTGTTGACAAGATGGCTGTGATCTCGGCCAAACCAAAAGCCAGAAAGACCACAGAGGGAGTGCGGTAAGTGCTCTATTTATGGGATTTCAGAATACATTATATTGGCCAATAGCATTTATAACCAGTGATGGGAAACTGGCATTATTGTTGCAAAGTAGGTTCTATGTGTAACTATATTCTCTACGGTAGTGAGTTATAGGTTCAACTAATTTCATCAATGATTGATTCCACTCACCTCTAAGTGTCAAACTCTTTAGCAGGTGTCTATAAAATTGTCAAAAGCCTGACTTGTAATTCATGATATTCAGTGTTATTATTAATTCAGATGACCTGTTATTGTATTACATTTGCAGAATGCTCTTCCACTCAAGCAGAATGTATTACTCTGTTGCAGATTTTTAGTGTGTGTGTGTGTGTGTGTGTGTGTGTGTGTGTGTGTGTGTGTGTGTGTGTGTGTGTGTGTGTGTGTTTTCTAAAATACAGGAGCAAACTGTACAAAGGTCTTCATGGGGAACTTCCTGACCTCTCAGTTCTTTGGGTGTCGGAGGTATACAAAGACTTTGCTGCTGCTGACCGCCCTATGATCTGCAGCATGGGGATAACTGCAGATATTCCACTAGTGGACTCGCTGTTTGGAAAGGTTCAACATGGAAGTCCCGTGTCGTACCAGCAACCTGCCAAAGACCAGGTAAAGGCTCTCCATGATGCCACACCCCCTCCATCGTTGCCACTCCAGGCCTACAGACTTGAGCCATCAGAGTGCATGTTTGCGTGTTCCAGAAAACAACAACTGCACATGCAAAGTCTTCAAGTCACCGAGGATTTGGCCCATAAGATCGAATGTGGTACCCGAGAGCAGAGCTTGTGTGCCGATTGGTACAATGTTCGGAAACCACGGGTGACAGCATCTCGTTTCAGAGAAGTCTGTCATGTGGGCAAGGCCTCTGAAGAGGGACTTGCGGAACGGATTCTTAGAGGGATACGGCAGACCGCAGCTATGAAGAGGGGTTTGGAGTTGGAGGCTGATGCAGTCTGGGAGTACTGCCAGATAAAGAGAGTCAACCACTACAAATGTGGGTTTGTAGTACACCCAGATGCACCTTGGATTGGTGCCTCGCCGGATGGGGTTGTTTTTGACCCATTAGAACAGCCAGAGTTTGGCCTTTTAGAGATAAAATGTCCCAACATTTCTAATTACATAGACGCACCTTATCTCAAGGTAATAAGTGGTTCAGTGCAGCTCAAACCAACCCATGCCTACTATTGGCAAGTTCAGGGCCAACTGTTGGTCACAGGTATGAGTTGGTGCGATTTTGTTGTCTCTGCCCAGGATGATGTTTTCATCCAGAGAATCCAGAGGGATGAGGGCATGATGCTAACAATGAAGCGTGGGATTGACATGTTTTTCTTCAATGTATACATGGACAAATACCTGGCAGTGGCATGAGTTGTTGATTTCATTTTAGCAGATGACTCCTTTAAATCTTATGTGACTAATGATTAAGTTAATTGTACATGTTCATTTGAATGCTTTGTTTATTGAAGGGCAATCTCCTTTCTCTTTATTTAATTCCCCCCTATCCCTTGATTTTTCAATAAATGATAACGTATTCAAACATTTTATCAGTTGTCTCCCTCCTTTTTGTTGCACCTCTTTAACGAGCAGAGGTTCGTAACAGGCAGTGACACGTCATGCTAACGATTAATGAAATTTTACTCTTTCAAATACATTTCACTTGAAATCTATATGATGTGTTTTTCCTTTCTGAATTACAGATAAATGGTCCTTTGCATCTTTAAAAAAATCCATCACAGCCAATAGGACACAGAACAAAGCTGTAGACTACATTTATGAAGTAAAGCAGTTTTATTTAAAGAGTAACAACAAATCACTTAAAAAAAACAAAAACAGTATGGAGTATGGTTAAATAGCATGTTTTTTTTGCTAGGAGAGTATGGTGTGGGAGTCCATGGATAAGGATACCTGGCCACCAGAAAATCAGACCATCCATTTCTTGACCAGGGGTCCGTACTGATAATTGGAGAGGAGACATGCAACAGTGAACAGTTGATTTATACTGCCACAAATAGAGAGAGGGATGACCGTGTCAAAAAGTTTGTTTTCTTTGACCCTCCTAATGAGCCTCTCCACGTGGACTCTCAGGCGTGCAATCGACTGGGTTTTAAGGATGTCTACCTCTGACATTTGCTCCTGTTTGTGCATAAAAGCAGGGCGATGCACTTTCCCAGAAACTAGCTCATCTATCAAAAACCCCTTGTCTACCATAACCTCCATGTCGGGTGTTAGGAGAGAGGTGATGCCGGAGTGACGGAAAATCTCCTTGTCACTGATGGAGCCTTCAAAAAGTGCTGACACAAATGTCAATGCGTGTCAGCACCTGACACCTGCTGGCCGGCTAGACTGCTGTTAACCCCCGGCGCCGTCCAACTGGCTTCCCCGTCTCCAGCGTAGCTATAACCGGCTTGCTCCACTCCTCTGCCTCCGCTGTGCTGGCTCTGTGGCTTCACCATAATCGCCTGGATCTACCGCTGGCTTCTTCCGACTTCACAACCTGTGGATTTTAACCTGTTCCTCTGGATTGCGCTATGTTTGACTCTCACGTAACGAGTGCATCTCTGCCGCTCCGTTACTCGGTAACGGAGATGTTACGTCTACGGATCTTCTCAAGGACCCAACCACCTCAGCTTGCATCCCACCAGGACATTCTCAAACGACCAAAATACATCCACCGAGGCTCTGGACGGAATTTTCAGTACACTCACACCAGCAACAAAAACATCCGCTCCTTCTGGTCCACTGGGCCCCGCCCCCCTCCTCGCACAGCCCGTACGGTCAGTCCCGTCAATCACAGTGTACTGTCCCCTCTGCTCAAAGCAACCTGCTACACTCCACTCACCTGTCTGAAACTCTGTCTGCTGAACACCAGATCCCTCAGTAATAAGGCCCTTTTGATAAATGACTTTATTGTTGACCAGAGCCTAGATATTCTCTGCCTCACTGAGACCTGGCAACAACCAAATGACTTCTCCCATCTAAATGAAGCTGTCCCACCAGGTTTTTCGTTTATTAGTAAACCCCGGGTTAATGGGAGGGGGGGTGGCCTTGCTCTCCTCCATCGTGATAACATCAAAGTCACCACTGTCACAGTCCCCCTTCATTCCTCCTTTGAATGTCTAGCTGTAAAACTCTCAGGCCCCAAACCCACTATCATTGTCACCATTTACAGACCACCAAAACCCTCCGCCGTTTTCCTCAATGAATTCTCATCACTACTTACATCTGTATGTGCAATGTCCCCCACTGTTATCCTCCTTGGTGATTTCAACATCCACATTGACAACCCATCCTGTACTTTTGCTAATGACTTCACATCACTTCTGGACTGTCTTGGCATCACACAACATGTCAACCTCCCAACCCATAACAAAGGTCACATTCTGGATTTAATCTGCTGCACTGACATCATTCCCACTAACCTTGATGTCATTGATTTCCCCATCTCCGACCACAAAGCTGTACTTTTTGACATTCATACCCAACTACACAAAACCAAGGAACAACGGACCATCTCCTTCAGAAACATCAAACTTATCAACACCACAGACCTCTCCACCCTGATCAGCTCCTACCCCAACCCTCCCCCAGCTTCCTCCCTGACTGACCTGGTGACTCACTACAATAACTGCCTCTCCTCCTCCCTCACCACCCTGGCCCCCCTGAAAACCCGCTCAGTCTCATTCACCCACACTGCTCCCTGGTTCACTCCTCATCTGCGCCAGCTCAAAGCCACTGGTCGTCGACTGGAGCGACTCTACAGTAAGACTCAACTCACTGTACACCGCCAAATGTATTCGGACCACCTCCATCACTACAAGAATGCCCTCACCACTGCCAAAACCTCATACTACTCCAACCTCATCAACACTGGTACAGGCAACAGCAGAGTCCTCTTCTCAACAGTCAGCCACTTACTTCAGCCTCCTAAATCTCTCCCTCCAGACATTTCCACCACCCAATGCACTGCGTTCCTTGACTTCTTCAGCTCTAAAATCAACACCATTCACCAACAACTGGCCTCATCTCGCACCCCCTCTGATGACCCACCCTGGATGATCACCTCTGGCCAACCTCTCATCAGCTCCCTCTCTGACTTCACCCTAGTAACAGAACAGACCGTTTCAGAACTCATCCGCAAAGCCAAAACCACCACCTGTCAGCTCGATCCGCTTCCCACCTCCCTTGTCAAAGCATGTCTTCCGTCCATCTCCCCCATGATCACCAACATAATTAACTCCTCCCTCACTACTGGTACTGTACCCCCCACTCTCAAGCTGGCTGCCATCACTCCCATCCTAAAAAAACCTGGTGCTGACCCAACTGACCTTAACCATTACCGGCCCATCTCCAATCTCCCTTTCATCTCCAAAACACTTGAAAGGGTGGTTGCCGCACAACTACAGTCCCACCTCGACACTAACAATCTCCACGAACCGTTCCAATCTGGCTTCCGTCCAAAACACAGCACTGAAACAGCCCTAGTCAAAATCACCAACGACCTCCTCCTTGCAGCCGACTCTGGATTACTCACCATTCTCATCCTCCTCGATCTCAGCGCAGCATTCGACACCATCTCCCACCCTCTGCTCCTGGACCGCCTAGCTGGTATTGGGATCACTGGTGCTGCACTCTCCTGGTTTACATCCTACCTCACCGGCCATCAACAATTTGTTCAACTAAGCAACCACAAGTCTGGGTGTTCAGGTGTCTCACTGGGCGTCCCCCAGGGGTCAGTCTTGGGTCCACTCCTCTTCACCACTTACCTCCTCCCGCTGGGCACACTCCTCCGTCACCATGGGGTCCATTTTCATTGCTACGCTGACGACACACAGGTCTACATCTCCACCAAACCCACCGCTGCCATCCCCCCCACCTCCCTCATCACGTGCCTGGAAGAGATCCGGAGCTGGTTGAGCAGGAACTTCTTGAAACTCAATGGAAACAAGACCGAGGCCCTGCTCATCGGATCCAAATCCACCCTCACTAAATCACAACACACCCCAGCTCCACTCATAATTATCGATGGATTCCCAGTACCCTTCTCCTCCAAAGTCAAGAGCCTCGGCGTCATCCTGGACAACACCCTCTCATTCGCACCCCATATTCACAACATCACCCGGACTGCATTCTTCCACCTCCGCAACATCGCCAGACTCCGCCCATCACTGACCCAATCCAGCGCTGAAATCCTAGTTCACTCATTTGTCACATCACGCATAGACTACTGCAACGCCCTCCTCACCGGACTCCCCACCAAACTTATCAACAGACTGCAGATCATTCAGAACTCAGCCGCCCGGATCATCACCCGCACCAAATCATCTGACCACATCACCCCTGTCCTCATTCAACTTCACTGGCTCCCAGTACACTACCGCATCCAATACAAAACCCTACTCCTCACCTACAAAGCTCTCCACAACCTAGCCCCCAGTTATCTCTGCGACCTCCTCCAAGAATACACTCCCTCCCGCTCCCTCCGCTCAACCTCTGCTGGACTACTATGTATCCCCACATCACGACTCACTTCAATGGGTGCCCGGTCATTCAGCTGTTCAGCACCCAGGCTCTGGAACTCCCTCCCCCCACACATAAAACAGTCAGACACCATTTCAACCTTCAAGTCACAACTCAAAACTCACTTGTTCAAACTCGCACACAACGTCTAACTGATCACTGTTTTGATTGTTTTTTTTTAATTTATTTCTTATTGCTTATGTTTATTTATTTTTTTATTTTTTTATTTTTTCCACAATGTCTTGCTTTTTAAAAAATGTATGATGACTATATGCTCTGTAAGGTGACCTTGGGTGTCTTGATAGGCGCATCTAAATTAAATGTATTATTATTATTATTTTATGGGAGGGCCATCCTCCGAGAAGGATCCACATTATGAACGATTGTGAGAGTCACGGGCCCCACATTAGTATTATTTGTATTTTCTGTTTGGACCAAATACATTGCTTTTTTTTAAGGAGATCTGGGCACATTATTTCTTTAATTTATTGTTTTTCAAATCAATATTTTTTGTATAGACCTTAATCTCCATTACAGTCTCAAAGGGCCTAACAGGCCAAATATTTATGATATGTTTTTAAGTTTTACCTCAATGTGACCGCATGCTTTTGTTTTGGTTCGATGGAACGTCTGTAATTTGTGTCCATCTTTGTTGTATCAGGACCAATTATTGAGAGGATCTGGTCCATCTCAGTGGCATTCATCCGGAAATATTTGCGGTGCCTCTCAGGATCTGCTCGGAGCTCCTGGACTAGATTGTGGTTTACCCCCTGTTCTTGTCTCCGTTCATTGATAGGGTGCACCCAAACCCTTCGTCTTCTCCTTGCCAGCCTACGGCACAGCAGAAGGAGGGCAGCCATAAAAAAAACCTCAAAGAAATGTAAAAGCGCTAGTGTTCAATTACAATGGATAACTACTGGCTGCATACATGTAAATGTGTGGCTATGTTAAGGCTACATAGATGGACAGATAGCTACTGTATGGGGACCAATAAAGCCATCCAGTAGCTCAATACAATAAGTACACACAATAACAATTGGCCTTAAAAGGTGACTGCACTAAAAAGGCTTAATAGAAGGTCCTGCACTCATAGAGATTGTTGATGCAGTAGATGAATAATTGCACAATATAAAATAAATAAGAAATGACAAAATAAAACGATAAATTGCCCTACAAACTAAGTTGATAGATCTGCTGCTTGGAAACATACTTTCACTGCACAGATTATACATTTTTCAAATTATTCAGCGAAAAAAGATGGAAAATAATTAAGCTAGGCTACAATAGGCTACTCACCCATGGCGTTTCGTCTCTTTGCTGCGGTTGATTGACGGGTGACTTCCTGCTTTTAAACTGCAGCGCGGCCGTCGCACCGCCTCCTGTTGGTGCTAGGGGCGGCTTTTGACGCGCGTGAAATGCGCGCCGCTGCGTTTAGGCTTTTAGGCTGATTTTGCGTTGAATTATGCGATCGCATAATCACGTTTTTCTGGAGGGACTGATAAATAGCGAGTCTGCAGCAATCCGATGAAAAGTTGGCATTTTCTGTAGTATTCGGCAGATATTCCACAGCCTTTGCAACCAAGCAAATTTAAATTCAGTTGAAAGTATACCAGGGCCTTGAATGGGCAGTTCAACCATTTAACACATTAAGGCCGCCTTCACATCTAGCGTTTTTTTAAATCGGCCAGCGCTTGTTTTACATTATATTCCTATGGAGCAGAGCGTTTCTGGAAGTGGTGTAAATAAATGAATTAAATTAATAACATCCAAATTTTTCCAATGAAGTTAATATTTGTACATTGTTTAATTCATGTGATCGCAATAAATCAAAACACTGTTATATATGTATTTGCTTCCTTTTGTACCAAAGATATTTTATAGATTTTTAACTTCCTATTATGGTATCCATATGAATCACACTATTTCAAACATTTTGAGATTGCCAACACTATTTTATTATGTCAATAATTCAATTGTAAGCATGATGGGCTGTAGGGGCTGTGGCAAGGAATCAGAGGGTGGGCTTCTAGTCTTCAGGTTATCTTCCAGCGCAGTCAGAACCTCTGTAACCTGCAGAGACAAACAACGAGCGGAAACATGAGGTATATTCAGATTGGATAAATTGTCAAGCTGCATTAAAGAAAATAATACATTGTGAAATGTTTGTGTAAGTGTTGGATGGTGATGGAAAGGAATAGCTTTTATTGGTTTTGGGTAGCTCTTAAAAGAGCTGTTGGTTTGCAGAAGCTGTTGGTGTGCCTCAGCGATCCTGCCAGTGTACCCGCCCAGCTGGAGACATGAAATATGCAGCAAATTTCTCTCTCACAGCCACTGCATCTCTGGTGGCATTGTTGGTACCAAACCGGGGTGCACTCTGAAGGCCGAAAGATGGTTCGGTGGATGCTCCACCAGGTAGGCCTGGGTTGCCATCCCACCGCAAGAAATTGTGTAGCATGCAGGTGGCCTTCACGATGTTCTCCGCTACCTTAGGAGACATGCCCAGCACCCTCCGATACACCCTCCACTGTGATGCAAGTATACCAAAGGCGCACTCCACCATCCTCCGCACATGGGAAAGACGTAAATTAAAAACGTTCTTCTCCCCAGTGTTGTGGCCTGGGTAATGGCGCATGATGTTTTGGCGCAATGGAAATGCCTCAGCTGCCAGGAACACATGAGGCATTGGCCCAAGATGTTCTGCGCCTGGGAGAGGGGAGTCTGCAGGAATCCCCAGGGTGTTCTGACGCAGGGCAGTACCAAAGGCTGAGGCCGACAGTGTGCCCCCATCGCTGTTCCTCCCATAGGCACCGATATCCACCACCCTGAATCGATACTTCGCATCTACTACTGCAAGTAGCACTATGGAAAATGTTCCTTTGTAATTATAATACAAAGAACCACTGGATGGAGGAGCTTCGATGACGACGTGTTTCCCATCCATTGCACCAAGGCAGTTGGGAAAATCAAGGTGGCTGAATTCGGCAGCTATCTTCCTCCACTCTGCTGCATCTGGCTTGGGCATGTAATCAGACAGGAGAGAGTTCCAAATCGCCTGACACACCTCGTTCACTATTCCAGCCGCAGTGCTGGCACCCACCCTGAAGCAAAACGCAACAGACCTGAAAGAATCTCCTGTTGCCAAGTACCTGTAAAGTAAAAGCAATTCTGTCATATATGTACTTGATCATGTATTCATATAATGATTTCTCTTACATTTTAAAGACTAAATGCATATCAATGGATTCAAACATTAAGTTAGCTTACATTTTAAATGCCCTTGTAAATCTAGGCTGTGCATTTCAGATTCGACTTTAGGCCTATAGGCTACTGTACAGTTTGGGCAGCTTGTAAAATGATACTGACTTCACTATAATCATGACATGGTAGGCTAGATCAAAGAGGGAAGTTAGCAAGTACAACTCACCGTAGACAAATGCAGAGCCGTTCTTCTGGGCTAATGGCCTGTCTGAACTTGGTGTCCAGCTTCGCGATGGATGGCGCAACGATCCGCAACAGCTGTTCAAACTGACATTTGTTCAGCCTAAAGTACGCCGCAAATCGCGCATCGTCAAAACGAAGCTCCTGGACTAAATTGTGGTAGGCACCTTGCTGCTGCCTTCCCCGAGTGATATTGTGCAACCACAAACGTCTAGGTACATGCTTCTCCTCGTCGTCAGCTAGGGCCAATGCAAGTGCCAATTGCCGGTTCCTTGCCATTTTGTAACAACTATGTGGGTAGCCTGGGTTCGTTGCTAGGCAATAGAAAAAACGCTCTCTGCGCTTTTATGACAAAAACGCTGCCAGCTTTTTATTTTTTCGAAAAAACGGTCGGCTCAACTTATCCCTATTACAAAAAACGCTAAATGTGAACGCGCCCTAAGGCTGAGTGAAAACTGCTCAGAAAAATCCAAATTCTTTGACATATAGCAACTTTCTTTTTTACAGTAACGCAAATAGTTACTTTCCCTGGTAACTAGTTATTTATTATAGAGTAATTCAGTTACTAACTCAGTTACTTTTTGGAAGTGAGTTAGTAACTATAACTAATTACCTTTTTAAAGTAACGTTCCCAACACTGTTCTCCAGTAATCCTTTCTACTAATTGAGTGGGGATTGAACCCCAGACGACCGGGTGCAAGTCCGACACGTGAGGGGAAAAACGGTCTGTCTAGTTACTGGACCAGATAAAATGAGACGGAGAGGTAATAAAGTCTGTCGGCACGAGGACCTTGGATTTATTAAGTAAAGTGGCAACGGTAATACAGTGTCATAAAGCGTAAGAAATCGAATATGTCTAAGTCCCTAATCAGCGCTGATGGTTCGTCCAGAGCTTCGCCTCCGTGGAAGGTCTGCTTCAGAAGAAGATGAAGAGTCCCTGTGTGATACAGTTTTATGCTGTATCCTCCTTTCGATGAGGTGTGTGCGTTTGAGGTGTGTGTGGTTCTGTGTGTTTTTGCTTGGCCTTGGCTCCCAGGCCCTGGTGTGTATCCCTTGTGTTCTTCCTAACGGGGGAGAGCTTCGAAATGTCTCCTGTGTGATAAATTAATGTGGCTCTCAGGCCCTGGTATATGCCTCCTAACGGGGGAGAGCTCCTCGTGTCTCCGGTGTGATAAATTAAAACGGGGGAGTGCCCCCCCCCGAAGTGTCTCGTGTGTGATAATTTAATGTGGCTCTCAGGCCCTTGGTATGGGCAGGTGTTTCTCTTGGTTCCTTCTAACCGGGGAGAGCTTCAAAGTGTCTCCTGTATGATAAATTAATGTGGCTCTCCCGTTCTTGAGGATGACTGGTGCATTGTCTGAGTGTCCACCATCTGCCAGCCTGGGAAATGGGGCCTTCGGCTCCGGCCTTGACCTGACTATATATTATCATGTTTGTGTTCGTTGGGTTAGAGCAAGAGTTGACTATATTGTAATGTGTCTGCCATGTGATGTGCTCATCAGGCTAGGGTAGGAGTTAGCTATATTTATACTGTACATGTGATGTACTCAGCAGGTTATTTTGCCCAACATGTCCCCCTCAAGTCGTCGCAAGACGACTTTTACTCATTAGGGGTACGAGGGATAGGACTCCAGCGCGGGACTACCATTATAACACTATTAGAAATAACAGAAAGAAGGCAAATGACCATAAAAACAAACAACCATGAGCATGGGACTAAAACAACTCGCCGGACCGGGTGTATGGGGAACCACGTGGGAGAAACGCTACCCATGCTTCAGACATGGGTATGCCATGCACACCCCACCTAGGGGGGTTGGCATCCACCCCGGCCTTACATCGCGAGCAGACAATACCAACAATACTGGCAGCAGATGATACACAACAAAACCAACACCAAACCATAACAACAACAACAAAATGCAACAACAAAACTAACAGTAAACAATAACGATATAAACAAAATGCGACAATCACACAAACACTACACAATAACAATCACAGGAAAGAAATGTAACCATGAAACGTGTCCCTAAATAATAATAATAATATCAGAAAGACATGAGGTACACAACGAATGGCAAACCCATCCCTAGATGACCACACACTAAGGATGTGAGGAGGAGTTAACTGGTCGTGTAACAATAAGCAATCACACGCATGGGGTATCCAGGGTAGGCCCCGGGGCACGGGAACAACTGAAACCACGGAATAGTCCTGAGCGTCATCACGGGCAGGTGGTCGCAAGGCGCCACCTGAGCATTGGACCCTTTTATTCAACTGCGCTCAGGACCTCATCTGATAAACGGGCAATCAAGGCCCCTGGAATCTCGCCCGTGTGTATCCCCGAGCTCCATCTAGTGGGACAGCGATATAAACAACAACATTTGCGTTCCCGGCGTCGGTTGCGTAGATATGGGAGCGGCTAAAAACAGTGAAGCGTACAGAAGCGAATACAGCCAGGGGCGCCCTCAAGCCTTAAGGGAACGGGCCGCAGCCCCTGGTACCGGAACGCAGATCCCTGGTCCGGGCGACGTGGGTGCATCAGGTGGGAGGGGGGTGGTGCCGTTGGCGGGGACAGGAATGGGGCAGCCCACCTGGAGAGGTTACTAGCACGTCACAGGCGGGGGGGGGGGGGGGAAGGGGGGTGTCGTGGTGGGGTTTCAGCATACGGTGGTGGAAACAGGACGCCGGGGCCGGATGATCTTCATGTATTGGTGCGCTGCATTGCGTGGGGGCTCTTGGACAATGGTGCAGGGGGTCTATTCTATGTTCTCCAGCCAGATCAGGTCGGGCCCCTCTGGTGGTCCCTCGTCCAAACTCTCCGGTGTATACTCGATCCCCAGGTAAGCTTGGATGGCACCTGCTGCTGTAGCACCCATCGCTCATTGGGCTCTCCATCCATTCTGTGAAGGGGTCATTAATGCCGGAGCTCTCTGCCAACTCTAATCTGAGGGACTGTAACCCTGCCAGCGCCCTGGCCACCGACCCATCCGTACTGTGTTATTGGGGATAAAAGTACAACATGTCGTCCTTATCATCCCACACACCCCTCCTTGCTCTGCCAATAGCATATCTATATCTATATAGTCCCTTGACCTTATCCGTGGAAAAAATTGACAAACCGTTGCTGATCATAGTATATATTATTTATCCAATCAACATTTTTGTTAATAGCGGACCACCAAAACAGGACTGATTCAAACCCTGCTGAAATTTGATTGCATCATCCTTGGGTAGTTGGTCGGCTCCGGGCGTGTCTGCATCTGGCTCCTCCTCTGGCCCTGGAACTTTGTGTTTCTCTTGCTGGAATTACAAACTTATGTACAACAGTTAGATGTTCAAACATATTTTCCTTAATTCTATTTCTAATTACTCTAATGGAAGTCCCTTTTGGGACCCTCGAATGTTAAGTGAAGGCATGGGTCGACCCTTAAGCATTTCATGCGGGGTTAGATGCGTCGTTCTGTTAGTTTTCATGCGATAACTCATTAGTGTCAGTCGTAGTGCATTAGTCCTTTAATTTAGTACTCTAATTTAATTTTGTTAATCTTTGTCTTGAGCGTCCCATTCCTCTCTCCACCATACCTTGTGGTTTGAGGATTGTAGACACAGACTAGTCTTTGTTTGACATGCAGATGTTAAATCACTCGTTTGAGTGTTTTCTGAATAAACACTGCCCTATCGCCTGAGCTAATTTCTGACGGAATTCCAAACCTTGGCATGACTTCTCTAGTCAGAACCTTGATTACCGTAGCCGCACTTTGGTCTTCTGATGGGACTGCTTCTACCCATCTGTTGAACACTGTTTTTTTCAAATATTTCACACTCATTTAGCTGGATGTCAATCATTGTTTGCAAGTATGGTGAAGAAAAAACCTTGTTTTCAAAAATGTTCCTAATTCTCCTCAATACCTCTGTCAAAACCATGCGCATTAAATGATAAGCAAATCTAAGAACGCCGTTGGTGCAACCAACGTCGAAACGTCTAACCTTAACCATCAGCAAATTAAAGCCAATCTTTTGGGAAGGGAAATCGAACCAGTGTGTCCAAAACCAAAGCCCAATATGGGTGGGTTTACCATCAGCCGCCTGAAACCACGCTGTTCAAAAGTCATGCACCAAACCGAAAAAACGTACATGCGTTAGTGGCCTTCTATACCACAAAGGTAAAATAAAATAAAATAAAATAAAACGCGACATGCCCCGTTCCAAGACCACCTCTGCTGCAAGAGCTGACATATCTGACTCCTGTTCCTCCTCCACCCTACACCCCACCCGGCACTTCCTATGATTGTTGCAGCTCGTCACTTCATGATCAAGTAAGCCAGTGCCCACAGCGACTTTGCCAAGTAAGCGTGACTGTGCCTGCCTTAGGTCGTCCCGGGCTTCAAGGTGGGATCTTACCCGTCGTTGGCTAACCAGCCTTCCATACTGGCTTATTGCAGGATGCCGTACCTGGGATACGATCAATCCCCACCTATATGGTGGTATAGATCGCAAGGTGGAGGGATGGAGACAGAGTCTTCAGCCGCCTCTGCCCTATGCAGCGTGTGTGTGCGTAAAAGATACGCCTCAGGGAAACTATAAAACAAAAAGTCATTTGTCAGAGTTAAAATTATTAAAGTGTTGCAGCAGCAATAGTGGCATTTGAAAGGTAAACCCACTACTTCCGAATCCAAATTGACAACATAGCATGTGGGATCCCTTCCCAGCAGATGTAGCGCTAATCCCCGTCATCCTTGACCAAAGAGATTTACCCTATATTTTAATTGGTGTAGTCCTACTTGTACAGTTTATCAAGATTACGTTTTTACTTTATGTATATATTTTTAATTATTATCCTCATCTTTATCATATCCATATTTATTCAATTATTCTTTCCTGTGTGAAAATAATAATAATCACTTAGTTAATAGCAACACCTTCTTTAGTCCAATTGAATTAGATTATCATTACTGTTGTCCTAGGAAGACAAAAAACAAAATAAAAACTAAACTTAAAGAAAAACAAATTAGCCATAATGTGAATATCCACTGCGTGTCTCCCTGTGACTCTCTCCCTCCTTCAGGAGAACACGCTCTCTCTCTCTCCCTCCTCAGTACGGGGTGCTTTTTGGTGCAAGACAACAGATAAGGGTGGAATGTGGGGGGCGGTGTAGTTGGGGAAGGGTAGGGTTGGAGTTGTCCAGCAGGGGGCGGTGTAGTTGGGGAAGGGTAGGGTTGGAGTGGCCCAAATTTGGCGGAGGGGGAGGTGTGGCTTGGGACTGAGTGAGAGAACTCAAAAAATGGCGGCCGTGATGCTATAACTCTGTGGGGCCTGTCTAACACACGAGAGCGGATGAGAGACTAGGGGGTCACTCTTGGAGGAGGAGATCGAGAAAAAAGGAGGAAAAAACAGGGGGGGGGGGGGAGCAAAAAACAACAACAGGGCCTAGAGACGTTATTCAATACATCCAGATATTCCTCATAGCCAATAATCGTTATCCATCCTTATTGATTAATCTGCTTCAACAGACTAAACCGTCTACCATAGCGGCAAAGAGATATTGTTTAGTATCGTTAGTTTATCTATCGCGACAGGTCCAGCAGTAATTCAAAGAAACACAGTAAAAGAGATATTATTTATCATTGTCAATTTATCTATTTCCGCAGGTCAAGCCATAGACCAAAGCAATACGGCAGAGAGACATTATTCATTATTATCGATTTATCTATTCCTACCTTTACCCGTTTCAACGGGCAAAGATGGAGCGGACCACGCATACACACCCACTGATTCACTCACAGGTTCTAACTTCCATACAATTCTAGGGAGGGGAACTACAACATGAGGTGGAGTAGAGGACTTCAAATATGGTGGACGGTGACCTCAAATGGGAGGACTACACATATGGGAAAGGGGATTACACTCTGGGCCTGAAAACCATACAAAGTCCCTTCTCGTGGTCCTGAAACAACCGTTCATTGTTAGAAAAACACGCACTCTATCGCTACCTCCAACTGTCTAGAGGGAAAATGGTCCCTCTCGATCGTCCTCCGACTTTAGCTCTCCTTGTCTATCTCTCTCGCTCCCTCTCACACACACACCTAAACAGACCTTTCTCATTCTGTCTCCTCCAAACGCACACACAGAAACATCACCTCTTGCGTACCCACGCACAGAGACGCACACAGCCTTTCTCACTCCGTCTCCTCTAAACGCACACACAGAGACATATCAACAGACTTCTCTCATTCTGTCTCCCGCAGACGCACACAGAAACATATCAACAGACCTCTCTTTCTGTCTCCCGCAGACGCACACACAGAAACATATCGACAGACCTCTCGTTCTGTCTCCCGCAGACGCACACACAGAAACATATCAACGGACCTCTATGGCGACACATTAGTGCCACAACCCACCAACGTGACAAAAGATGCATTCGGGCGTACCACACCACTCCACACACTGATTCACTCACAGGTTCTCTCTTTCCCTCTATCAAGCTTTCTCTCACGCAAACGTACACACCCAAACGCACGTTGACGCATACTCGCTGACACGCACGTACACACTGACGTACACACACAGAATCGCTCACAGCCTTTCTCTCTCTCTTTCTGACACACATGCACAGGGAGTCTGGACAGAGATATATGCCCAGCCGCTCACACCTTACTAGTGAGGGGCAACAGGTGTCTACTATTCCCGTCCGCTGTGGTCAATGCAATTATCCGTCTGCTACCGCACTCACAATCATTAGACACGGCAAAATAGCGTTGAGCATAACAAAGCAAGCAAGCGTTGCACACATAGCCGGGTCATCATTGATTGATTTATTTCTATATTTAGCCGGCCCACAAATACGCTCGCTCTCTTTCTTTCTCTCTCTCTGGGCCTCTTACACACACACACAGCCACTCTGTCTCTCTTTCACTCGCGCATACACACACTGTTCTCTCTGTGTGTCACTCATGCCCCAGGCATACTGTTTCCTCTGCAAAGGGACTCTAACCCTGATAAAGGACTCTAACCTTCTTACCACATAGAATTATTTAATACACATCCATTACTCGGCCATCGGTAGTCTTGTATCACTATGACTGATTCTTTTTTTTTTTGTTTCATATTTTTATTGGGTTTTTTCTTTTTATAGACACAACAAAAACACCCACAAGGAACAGTTGTCTCGTCATGAGTATACATTGCAAATTTTAACAATGAAAATAAGCATAGATTATACAAATACCAAAATATCAAACTTATAACACAAAATGAATAGTTCAAAGAAATTAATGAGAGAGAGAGAGAGAAAAAAAATAAATAATAATAATAATAATAATAATAATAATAATAAAAAAATAATAATAATAATAATAATAATAAAAAAAAAAGAAAAAAAAAAAAAAAAAAAAAAAAGAGGGGGGCAGGGGGATTAGTCTTGGGGCAGGGCTGATAATGAGTTAAAGTAAGTTATAAAAGAATTCCATTTTTTTGTAAATTTAGTGGAGCAGCCTTTAACCGACAAGGTTATTTTTTCTAATCTAATAAAGAACATAACGTCCTTGAGCCAGACCGATATGGATGGGGGATTGGGAGACTTCCACATTAGCAAGATTCGGCGTCGTGCCAGAAGGGAAGTGAAGGCTAGCACCTCCGATTGCAAAGAGCCAACACGGAGCCGTTCTGTTGGGGTCCCAAATATAGCAATCAAGGGGTCTGGCCTTATTTGAACCCCAAGAATCCCCGACAAAATCACAAAAAAGTCAGTCCAAAATGTAAGTAATCTGGGACAGTAAAAAAACATATGACTAAAGTTACATGAGGAGGCATGACAACGGTCACATTGGTCCAAAACATTTGGATATATTTTAGACAGTCTAGCTTTGGTGTAATGGACTCTATGTAACACTTTAAACTGAATAAACTGCAGCCTGGCACAAGGAGAAGATGAGCGTATACTATGCACAGCTTTATCCCACCATTGATCTGTCAGATTTATCCCAAGTTCACTCTCCCAAGCACTTTTGCTTTTGACAGCTGAATCATTTTCCAGAGCCATGAGTTTGTCATAAATCTTAGATATTAGTGATTTCTGTTGGGGTTTTAAGGTCAAAAGGTCTTCCCATGGCTGGTTAATAGAGAGCAGAGGATAACATGAAAAAAGAGAAGAGGCACAATGCCTTATTTGAAAGTACATAAATAAATGGGATGTAGGTAAATTAAAATCTTTAGACAGGTCTGAGAAAGTAGCAAAAGTGCCGTCTTTATAAAGGTCTCTAAAAACTTGAATGCCTCGGTTTTGCCATAAAATGTATGAGATATTCCCAACAGATGGGGGAAATAGATGATTGTTCACTATGGGCATCAGAGTGGATGCAGAAGAAAACTTAAAATGGCGCCTAAATTGGAACCAAATCCTCAGTGTAGATAGCACAATAGGATTCTTAGTGAAACTAGAAGGGTTAATGGGCAATGCAGATGTGAGTAAAGCCGGTAGTGTAGAGGAGAAACACGACTGGGTCTCAAGCTTACACCATAATAGATCGGGAGAATGAAGCCAATAAGTTAATTTATGTATTTGCGCTGACCAATAATATAGAAGAAAATTTGGTAAGGCAAGACCACCGTCAGATGTGAATTTTTGCAGTAGAGACTTTTTTACCCTGGGAGTCTTACCTCCCCACAAGAAGGAAGTAATAGTCTCATCCAATGACTTAAAAAACTTTTTAGGCAAAAATAAAGGAGTGCACTGAAAAAGAAAAAGAAATCTTGGCAAGACATTCGTTTTTACCACATTAATCCTACCTATCAATGACAGAGGAAGAGAATTCCACCGCTTCAAATCTAGTCTAAGCTGGGTAACCAAAGGGACATAATTGGCAGAATAGAGAGAAGGCAAGGTGCGGGTCACATTAATCCCTAAATATTTAAACCCAGGGGGGCTGAGCTTAAAAGGAATATCGGACTGTTGGAGTTGTAAAGCTAGGGTGTTTATAGGATAGCATTCACTTTTAAGTAGATTAACTTTATAACCTGAGAAAGAGCCAAATCTCTCCAGTAGTGATAAAATTGGCGGAATAGTAGTCAGGGGGTCCGATATATACAAAAGAAGGTCATCAGCATAGAGAGACAATTTTAAGTCAATGCCAGAACGAGGAATGCCGTGAAAGTGGGGGAGAGATCTTAAAGCAATGGAGAGGGGCTCTATGGCCAAAGCGAAAAGTAATGGGGAGAGGGGACAGCCCTGTCTAGTACCACGTGACAATGTGAAATATTTAGAACGGGAATTATTTGTGTGGACACTTGCTTGAGGGTTGGTATACAGAAGTCGAATCCAATAAATAAACCTGTTCCCCAGGCCAAACTGTTGTAGAACTTCAAAAAGATATCGCCATTCTACCCGATCAAATGCTTTCTCAGCATCGAGCGAAATAACAACTTCGGGCGTTGAGGCGGAATGACCAGAGAAAATTACATTTAAAAGTGTTCGGACATTGAAAAACAGCTGGCGCCCTTTGATGAAGCCATTCTGTTCCTCCGAAATGATGACAGGAAGAATCTTTTCAAGACGAGTTGCTAAGGTTTTAGCTAAAATCTTAACATCAACATCAAGAAGTGACAGAGGCCTGTAGGAGGCACAAGAAACAGGGTCTTTTCCTTTCTTCAAAAGAAGGGATATGGACGCTTGGGTTAAAGTGGGGGGCAATGAACCACGTTCTAGGGACTCGTTAAAAACAGAGTTGAGGAGAGGAGCCAGCTTATTAATAAATTTCTTAAAAAATTCAACTGGGAATCCATCGGGGCCGGGTGATTTATTGTTTTGCATGGCTTTGATAGAGGATTTAATTTCTTCCACATTTAAAGGTACATCAAGCTCATTAGCAGTAATGGGATCAACTTTGGGGATATCAAGATTCTGGAGGAAAGAAGTCATTTCTGTCGTGTCTGATGATGATTCTGATTCATAAAGGGAGAAATAGAAATCCCTAAATATGTCATTTATAGAAGTGGGATCAGAGACAAGTGCGCCAGAGGAATCTTTAATTTGTGGAATTAATCGGGAAGTAGTTTGACGTTTCAATTGATGAGACAGGAGCCTACTCGGCTTATCACCATGCTCATAATAAGTAGCACGAGAACGTACTAAAAGTCGCTCAGCGTCGCTTGTTGTAAGGAGGTCCAACTCTGTCTGTAGATCATATCTCTGTTTTAATAAACTCTGGGATGGGTTAATAGCATTTTGTCCATCAATATCCCGGATTTTAATTAGGAGTTCATTTAGTCTAGCCTTACGGGTTTTATTGCAATGAGCTGAGAAAGAAATAATTTGACCACGCAAATAGGCTTTGAGTGACTCCCATAATAATGAGTAAGAGACAGAGTCATCTTTGTTAATAGTTATAAAGTCATCAATTGAGGACAATATAAAGGTGTTGAATGCATCATCAGACAGAAGCAGAGTGTTAAATCTCCAGGGTGAGGAGAAACGGGGTTGGCCCGAAAGCTGTATATTGAGACTAAGGGGAGCATGATCAGATATAACAATTGAATGATACTCGGAGGAGGTCACTTTGGAGAGCAGGGAACCATCAACAAAAAAATAATCAATGCGGGAATAGGATTGATGGACTTGGGAGAAAAAATAATATGCTTTGGTTTGGGGATTATGAAATCTCCAAGCGTCTACAAACCCATTTTGGAGCATAAAATCAGAAATTGATTTAGACATGGAAGATTGGTTTAGAGTACGTGGATTAGAGCGGTCCAGTGTTGGATTCATAACGCAGTTCAGGTCCCCAGCAAGAATTAAAAGATGGGTGTCTAGGAAAGGCAGGGTGGCAAATAATCTATTTGTAAAATCTGGGTTATCAAAATTTGGAGCATAAATGTTTACTAATAAAACCGGATTCTGGTATATAAGGCCTGCAACAATCATATATCTCCCATTTTTATCAGCTATGATCTTAGAAGCGGTAAAATGTACCCTTTTATTAACCAAAATAGCTACCCCTCTAGCTTTCGAAACAAAAGTTGAGTGAAAGACATCACTGACCCATGGACTCTTAAGTCTAACTTGATCCCTATCACGTAAATGCGTTTCTTGTAAGAATACTATGTCGGCATTCAATCTCTTCAAATGAGAAAGTACTTTCGATCGTTTGATGGGGCTATTCAGACCTCTCACATTCCAGCTTAAAAATCTAGTAGTGGATCCATTGTCTGAGTTTGGGCAAGTTGTATTAATCATCTAAAGGTTGTATTTTATCAGGAATGGAGAAGGTAGATGAAAAGAGGAGATCCCCCAGGGCAAAAAACAAAACAAAAAAAAAACACAAGTAATGATACAGAGACAAAACACCAAAAACAACCACAACCCCCCCCCCCCCCCCCCCCCCCCCCCCCACGCACATCAATTGAACCCATCCCCAAACGATGGGAGCAGCAGTGCAGACTCCGACAGGAGCCATCTTCAAAATGAAGCTTTCGACTTATAAGCTAGAACTAACAGATAGAACTCTGCAGAGCATTAACTCTAAACATTGAATATTAAACCTAAGGCACTTGAAATAACTATGGTGTATTGGCACAGCAGAACTTAAAATTAGATTGTACAAAAAAAATAAAAAATAATAATAAATAAAAATATGCATGTTCCCACAGACTATACATCTAGGAAACGTTTATACATGCATTTGCACCCACCCACCAGTCTCTGTGACTGAAAAGAATACAATAAAAATAATAAGGGTAGTGGCATGTGGATTATAGACATTTCCTTTTTAGGGAGAACATATTGGGACACAAACCTAAGTAGGCTATTGTTATCAACTTCAAACAGATACAAAAATATAAAAAAAATAAAAATGTAATATAAACAGTACAGCTAGAAAAGTCACCAAACGTACTTAATTGTCCATAAGTGGAGTTGGACAAATATCAAAGTCGTCTAATATAAACAAAAATATTAGGTGACAGCTGGAGGCTTAAAATAGTTACAGGGAAAAAGTAATTTTACAACTCACCAGAACTGGAAAAGGAGGACCGGAGCAAAGGACAGCACGATACGGGACTCTATTTATTCAGTGTTTTAATAAATGTCTTAGCCTCCTCTGGGGAAGTGAAGTCGCGCTGTACACCTGCATAGGTGATGCGAAGTCGTGCAGGAAAGAGGATGCCAAACCTGACTCCATCGATGCCTCGTAGGAGGTGCCGAACCTCGGTGAAGGCTGCGCGAGCCCGGGCCGTCTTGGGGGTATAGTCCGGGAACACGGAGATGGACATGTTGCGCAGAGTAATCCGTTGTAACTCTCTCGCCTTTCTGAGGATCTCGTTGCAGTCATTATAGTAGTGCAGCCTTGCGACAATGGCGCGGGGGCGGTTGCCCGGTGCGGGCTTTGGCGCCAGAGCGCGATGTGATCTGTCGATCAGCGGCTCCTTCACGAGTGAGAAAGCCTCCATCAATAGCTTGGAAACGTTAGCCGCTGATGCCGAGTTAGGGTCGTCCTCCGGCATACCGATGATACGGATGTTCTGGCGGCGCGATCGGGACTCTAAGTCATCACACTTATCCTCCATCTTAGCCGCCTCCTGTGTCAAGTGCTCCACTTTAGCCCTGAGGGCCACGATGTCATCAGTGCATGTAGAGAGGGACAGCTCGACATCAGATACGGTGCTCTTCAAGCTAGCAACGTCCTGCCGGACAGCGGACAGACTGGAGGAAAGCTCAGTGTTAAAGGCTAGCAGCTCGGTTTTAATTGAACTGAGGGTCTCAGCCAAGGCTTCCCGGAGCTCAGCTTTAAACATTGCCGCGACATCGAGACGAAGAGCAGACAAAAGCTCATTTCTGATCGAGGTCACGTCCATAGTTTCCGGCGGTAGACTCCGCGGGGGAGGAGATTCAGGAGGGGTCGGGGACCGAGGGCGCGCAACAGGCCGCAGGTGAGGCGTAATACTGTTCTTCCCTTTTTTCGCCTTAGGCGACATGAAAGTAGTAGAAAATAAACCAAATGTGTAAATAAAAGTTCACTTAAGCTGCTGGACCGTAGTGGGGGTGAGAAAAGTGCCTTGAAATTGAAAAAATAAATAAATCTGCAGGAGCTCAAGACGACGCGACCTACATCTCGTTTCGCCAAGCCGGAAGCCCTATGACTGATTCTTATAGGCCCTAGGGTCTCGAGGGTATTTCTTTCACCATGCAACGAGCCTAGTTTTTTTTTCTTTTCCTCTGGGTTCCACTCATTGCCCAGGCATCCATTACTTTGGCCATCGGTAGTCTTGTATCACTATGACCGATTCTTATAGGCCCTAGGGTCTCGAGGGTATTTCCTTCACCATGCAACAAGCCTAGTTTTTTTTTTTTTTCTTTTCCTCTGGGTTCCACTCTTGGCCCAGGCATCTTTCCTCTGGGTTCCACTCATGGTCCAGGCATCCATTACTTTGGCCATCGGTAGTCTTGTATCACTATGACCGATTCTTATGGGCCCTAGGGTCTCGAGGGTATTTCCTTCACCATGCAACGAGCCTAGTTGTTGTTTTTTTTCTCTGGGTTCCACTCTTGGCCCAGGCATCGTTCCTCTGGGTTCCACTCATGGCCCAGGCATCCATTACTTTGGCAATCGGTAGTCTTGTATCACTATGACCGATTCTTATAGGCCCTATGGTCTCAAGGGTATTCTTTCACCATGCAACGAGCCGATATTCGATGTGTCACGCGTTCAGGGTCAATCGGGTTTTATGGGGAAATGCTGGGATGCAGTCCTATTCGTCCCCACGAGATATCCCGTAGCGAACCGCTCTCACAGTCTCACCTCCTAATGTGGTTCCTATATAACTATGCAGAGTTTGGATTTTATCAACAGGTTCTGCCTACCTTTTGTTGGGCGCGCGCGAGGTGAGACTGCAGGAATCGGTCCGGTGCTCCGGGGTCCCGAGGTCGTGCCGCTCTCCGTCACTCGTTTCCCAGTTGCGGCCCAATTCAGAAAAAATCACGTCGGGGTCACCAAATTGAGGGGAAAAACGGTCTGTCTAGTTACTGGACCAGATAAAATGAGACGGAGAGGTAAGAAAAGTCTGTCGGCACGAGGACCTTGGATTTATTAAGTAAAGTGGCAACGGTTATACAGTCATAAAGCGTGAGAAATCGAATATGTCTAAGTCCCTAATCAGCGCTGATGGTTCGTCCAGAGCTTCGCCTCCGTGGAAGGTCTGCTTCAGAAGAAGATGAAGAGTCCCTGTGTGATACAGTTTTATGCTGTATCCTCCTCTCGATGAGGTGTGTGCGTTTGAGGTGTGTGTGGTTCTGTGTGTTTTTGCTTGGCCTTGGCTCCCAGGCCCTGGTGTGTATCCCTTGTTTTCTTCCTAACGGGGGAGAGCTTCGAAATGTCTCCTGTGTGATAAATTAATGTGGCTCTCAGGCCCTGGTATATGCCTCCTAACGGGGGAGAGCTCCTCGTGTCTCCGGTGTGATAAATTAAAACGGGGGAGTGCCCCCCCCCGAAGTGTCTCGTGTGTGATAATTTAATGTGGCTCTCAGGCCCTTGGTATGGGCAGGTGTTTCTCTTGGTTCCTTCTAACGGGGGAGAGCTTCAAAGTGTCTCCTGTGTGATAAATTAATGTGGCTCTCCCGTTCTTGAGGATGACTGGTGCATTGTCTGAGTGTCCACCATCTGCCAGCCTGGGAAATGGGGCCTTCAGCTCCGGCCTTGACCTGACTATATATTATCATGTTTGTGTTCGTTGGGTTAGAGCAAGAGTTGACTATATTATAATGTGTCTGCCATGTGATGTGCTCATCAGGCTAGGGTAGGAGTTAGCTTTATTTATATTGTACATGTGATGTACTCAGCAGGTTATTTTGCCCAACACACGTAACCTCGAAACTATCTCCTTGATTACAAAACGATGGTCAATATTTAATTTAAATATGTTACGCTTTATACTACTTATGCAATTAAAAGATATTAATGCTAGGCGGCCCGTTTTTTTTAATGGTTATGGTGTTCCCTTTTTGAGTTATTATATGCTTGTATTTCTCATAGACCTCCACAAGCAGCTTCTGTTCTCCGCTGGAAAAGATCCCGCTCCGTATTTTTCAGATATTTGATCCATGATTCGACATTCACGGTTCTGGGATGGTTACATATCTCGTGAGCATGCGTAATCCACGATAACGTTAGCCTGGTTTGAACTAACCTGAGCAAGGCCAGGCTGAACTGGGTTGATCGAATGGCTTTAGCCTCAAGTGAAAGTTTGCGTTAGTTCTAGCTGGGCTTAATCAACAAAGCGCTGCCTTCCTAATCGACTTTGATGGAATACCCCTGTGGGGTGCATTTGCCAAAACTCGGGACACGGGACGATTGAAACACAGCGATTTCCTCGAAAACCACGCAAGGCTTTCACGTCAAATTGCGTCACTACGTCCAGCACGCAAGACTGACAAACCCTGCGAAATTTCGTGTAATGACGTCCCACCGTTCAAATATTATCCCTCTAACCTGTTTTCGAGAGCGCTAAGTAAAATCCTTCCTGCGGTAGTTTTTTTGTAATAAATAGTTGTGTTTTTTGTTTCATGCCATAATAATTTGACTATGCAACAGATGAATTAGTACTTAAACCTGTGGTAAAGTGTGCAATGTCAGAGTTTGGAAATTTAGAGGCAAAAAAGGTTTAAGGGTCAATAGTCGCTGTCGGTACGATTGAAACACTTGTTTCAAACGCAACACGAGTCATGTTATCCGATTGACGTGGTCGTTTTTGTTTAAAATAAATAAAAAGGATGTTCAACTGTGTATCCCTAAACATGACTTAGTGGAGGGAAATAAGTACATTTAATGCAAATTTAGTCGTCCAAAAGAAGAAAGGTGAGTTTTAATTGAAATGTGCATCTTGACAATTACGCACAATTACGCTCGGGGCAAAAATATATTTTAACCTATTTATATTATGCGGAATTATGTGAAATTTTAGCAATGACGAGTACACTACTATGTTGTTCGGTATGTTGCATAAAAACAAGAGAAAGGTCAATAGTTTCTTTTTAAAATATGCTGTTTCATTCGTCCCGCATGTGTGTTTCAAACGTCCCGACTAGGCGGGGCGTTTGAAACAGATGTCAACTTACGTTCAAAGTTAAAAAACAGCTCGATCATCCAACATATGTATTAAATTACACTTGTAAAGTTGTTGATCACATGTTGAAATTATTTGTATGCGTAACGTCATCTTTGAAAAAGACGTTTAACTGAAAAGTGTTTCAATCGACCCGGCTCTCCCCTACAAAGGTTTCCCAAAAGTCTCCAGCTAACATAGCAATACATAGCCTCTTCGTTCATTAGCTGCGTGCTTATCAGCTAATACATAGCCTCTTCGTTCATTAGCTGCGTGCTTATCAGCTAGCAGATAGTGAACAGATGTTTTCTGGAGGCGGAGTCCGGAGTTGCTCTGAGGCATTCAATCATTAACAGGTGGAAAGAATCACAAACTTTGATATTTAGACTACATGCTTATTATACAGTTTTGATTAATATCCACCAACTTGATTGTGTCTAGCCTACCTTTCCTACCTAATTTCGGAAATAATTGTTTGTTTGGAAAAAACGTATAACTATTTTTTTATGACACTGCCGAATTCATCATCATAGGCACTATCTATGCAATACAATATAGGTGCTGCAATTGGGTTGAGACTTTTATTTAAAAAAGATAATTCAAACAATGAATTTGGTGAGAATGTAATTTGTCTACACTATTCTCTGGGAGATGGATAAGTAAAAAACAACAACTTTCTCCCCAATTTTGTCCAAGAGTCAAATGCTGACTGGTTAGATCACTTTCCCTGAGAATTACAGGTTTGATTTTTGCCACCGGTTCAAGCCCTGCTAGATGCGTCTTGTTTCCTCAGTTCTAATGATAGATTTCGCTCTCTTAACAGTACCTAGGCAGTATATTTCCCTGCTACCATATTTTGATAACATTTTGACAGGGGGCAGCATATTGTGTTGTTGCATTGGATGCATGTCTTTTAATACAGGCCTAGCTAATATTTTTTTTTATTGTAGGCTATCACTGTATTCTCTTCTCTCAAACCCACTGCCAAGAATCTTATCACATATGTAAAAGTAACAGGGTTGATAAAGATAATATTTAGGAGTCAATAAATGTCCAGTGATGTTCCACACTCTAACATTTTGAGGCGGTTCTGCACTAACTTGGAATGCTAACTGCTCAAAAAAGACAAAGAAGACCGGTCATGTGACCATGAATATCCTGGAAGCATGTGGCATAATATGGACCTATAACAGCCCTAGAGCTGTTGTAAATAATTTGCCTTTTCACTGTGAGTAATAAGCACTCAGCCAGACTATGTTGTTGGGAAACAGTCAGGAAGCCTTAACTTACCTAGTACTATGGAGTTTAATAACTTCAGAGCTTCCTATGTAGGTGAAATGGTTTTGGGGAACACTTTCCATAAACCGTTGAGTCCCTAAGAGGTAGGTTGCTAAGTATGCTTTCGGGAAACAAACCCCTGGTATGTTCTAGAGTGGGTAGCGTTGTAACAGCCGGAGCAGGGTTTCAGTACCGGCTTGTCAGAGCATTCTGAGTGTGTGTGTGGCGACGGCTGCTTCAACCTGTCAGCCTTGATTGGTCAATGCCCCACAGGAGCAGCCTCCCCCAGCCCGAGTCTCATCAGTCTGACTGGGGCCAGGGGAGGCTGCTTCAACCATCCGCCACACACACTCCACAATGTCTTTTAACGGGATGGGAAACCCACCAAAATGGTAAGATGGTTTGTGTGGGACTGAATGCAGAAAACAGCAGCACAGAGTTCTGACAAGAAGGGGTTTTATTTGACCAAAATAAATACAAAAACAGGTATTGGAGAACCAAGAAAAGAAAGATTAAAACATTATGAACATGAATGATTGAGTTTCAACATAAATCTGGTTTGTTTGGAAGTTAATTCTGGATGTTAGAAGTAATAAGAGTAAAACAACATGACATATCCATTTGGTCTTTTTTTATGTAACCGTGAGCTGCTGTCTATGATGATGTCATTAGCGAAGATAGTTTTCACAGAAATGGTACGCATCAGAGTTAACATCAACTACTGGAACAACCCACACTATTTTTAGACCACACACACACACACACACACACAAACACACACACACTGATGTGACTCACACAAAGTCAATTGCTCGCTGCAAATGCGTGTGGTGAGGTCAGATAGTAAAATGAGTAATGTCACGGCCCGGTCGGCAGTATACTTTGGATCATGCCTGATAGTCTATGGAAATAATGTTTGCAAATATTGGGATGGAAAATCCACATGTTGTTCCATTTTTCTTGATGAGCTCAGGATTTGTTTACTATTCCGTGTGTGATCTTGCCATCCTGCTCTTCTTCAGGGTCATCTAAAATGTAAACCTTTGTTTTCGTGTGATGTAATCTGTTTCACATTCCTTTCCCATGCTGCCTCGTGTTGGTTTGGGCCTGTTCTCTTGACCCCCTGGGGAGCGTGGGGAAGCAAAGGGTTCCATGTGATATGACAAATAAACTCAGACAATCGTGCTCTGGGATATGATCCAATAGATTACTTTTTGTGAGCATGAGAATGAACTGTTTTTGAGGAGGTCTGCTGTAAAAGCGGGGAAATCAGAGTATCCCTACCAGCGTTGGGAACGTTACTTTAAAAAAGGATTTAGTTATAGTTACTCACTACTCGTTCCAAAAAGTAACTGAGTTAATAACTGAATTACCCTGTAATGAAAGTAACTAGTTACCAGGGAAAGTAACTATTTGCGTCACTGTGAAAAAAGAAAGTCGCTATATGTCAAAGAATTAATTTTTCTGAGCAGTTTTCACTTGGCCTTAATGTGTTAAATGGTTAAACTGCCCAGTCAAGGCCCTGATATGCTTCCAACTGAGGCCCCGTCCACACTAACTTGGATAAATCTAAAAACGCATAAATATTTATCCGTTTATCCCTGAAAACGATGCTTTTTCGAAAACAATCGCTGAGGTGGATGAATGTTAAAACGCTGAGTTTGCGTTGTAGTGTGGACAGGGTAGTCGGAGGCTTTCAGAAACGATGACGTTCGGTTGCCATGACACTGCCACAAGCTTGCCCTTGAGACCGAGACGCTCATCAAAGAAATGGCAGGTGAAATGCAAATGATGATCTCTGTACAATGTACTAATTTATCTCCAGAAACAACTCGACATATTGGCTAAAACATATTTCTGGACAAGACCGGGTCAAAAATGATTAACCAGCTGATCAACTGTAAATATCAGCTGATCACGCCCCTGTAATCTAAACAGAGAGGCGTGGCGGAGTTACGTAACCATGACAACAACTGTTTATCAAAATAATTTCAGTGTGGAATGTAGATGCAAAACCTTCCGAACATTTACCCGGGTTAGTGTGGATGGGGCCTGAATTTCAATTTGCTTGGTTGCAAAGGCTGTGGAACATCTGCCGAATACTACAGAAAATGCCAACTTTTCATTGGATTGCTCCGGACTCGCCATTTCTGCTGCTTCATCGAATCTGTTTGGTGTGTGCGTTTGCGTGGCATGCGTCTCCTCGCTTGTGTGTAAAAAACACTGGCTCCAAATAGGCCATAAGGTGAACCCGTTTTTCGTTTCATCTCGTTCCCATGTCTGGGCACTAAATAATTTTTGGTCCTATCAGATATTTTGGTTTTCAACAAGAAAAACAAAGTTCTCCACTTGACATCCAGCAGTATTTTTTTAATTGGTGTTTAAAGTCGGGACTATTTCTTGATTAGCGTAAGAATACTTTCGTCGCGAAGGGCAACATTTTTGTCACGTGCTTCACATTCGACCAATCAGGTAGCCGCGCAGATCCGAGATGGCGATGTCAACTGAGTTTAGCGATGAAGAGGAAAATACTCTAAAACATCTGAAACACCTTAAAAAAGTTCGAAAAAAGAACAACAAAATATGCTACATGCATGTTACGTCTGTACGGAACGAAGAGGTGAATGATTTCACTATCACAAGGTGGGATACTTACAGGAATTGTTTACAACTGTGGCTTTGCTGTCATGGCGAGTCTCATAAAGTAGCCGAGACATTCAAATCCTGCATCGATGTTGAATATAACGATATTCCTGATGACGCTGGGTTCCACCCGACTTGTTACCGGCGGTTCATTGATAAAAAGCGATTGGATTCTGCGGAAAAACGGGCCAAACGGCTGGCTGTGGGTCAAGATGAGTCTGTGGCATCGGACAACGCTTCAGGCTCGACAAGTGACATTCCACGAAAAAAACTAAGATCGAAGACGGGCCTGCCTATCGGTTCTGCTGGCCCTGTGCTCCCTGCCTTTTGTATAATTTGCAAGAAAACGGACAAGAGCGTTACTGTGGGAGGCAAACGGCAGAAGGACCATCTTTCACAGGCAGAAACGCTTTCAGCAGGTAAACACACACACACACACACACACACACACACACACACACACACACACACACACACACACACACACACACACACACACACACACACACACAGTACACGTAGCACTTCCACACATACAAACCATTTGATCATCTTTTTAGGCCTGTTGATGAACGCTGCCAGGATAAAGCAAGACAGTAGCATTCTCTTGCATATTCAAGACAGAGACTGTGTGGCCATGGGGGTGCGGTACCACAAGTCCTGTTAGAGACAGTACACCAGGTTCCTGACAAAGTCTGCTGTAACAGTTACTGGAACCGCAGACAAAGAAGTGTGAGTTATTCAATTGCATTATCAATTATACACACATTATAAATTACAATTCATATTCTAGATGCATGACAGATAGTGTCAAGAATAATGAAATTAATATAGAATAAATAAAAGTTTCACTTTTTGAATGGTATTATGATATTACATTTGTTTGAGATGCACTTGTAAAGGCTGTTTGTATGTAGCTACAATATTGACTGCATACTTTTTGGCACATATTAAGTGTGTGTGTGCGTGTGTGCGTGTGTGTGTGTGTGTGTGTGTGTGTGTGTGTGTGTGTGTGTGTGTGTGTGTGTGTGTGTGTGTGTGTGTGTGTGTGTCTTTTCAGAAGGGAACCAACCTTTGATGCCAGCTACAACATATTCTGCGAGAGGATCATCCGCCAAAGGATATTTGTAAATCAGGAGGTGCTGAGAATGAACCAGCTACGACGAATGTTTTTAAATACGGTGCAAAAACATGAAGATCGTGATGCTTCAAACTACAGGTAACAACAGAAGTTTTTTTTGGCAGCGATGTAAAACACTTTTATGCTGGAAAATATCAAAAAAATTAATAAAAAGGCTTTGATAGTATATTTAAACTACTAATACTTTTAAGTATGAATATATCTTTATTTACACCCTTGTGCTCCTCTTTCCCTGTGTTCTTATGTTGCAGGCAGGATAAATTAAAGAGAAGGCTGACCCTGGACTTTCCCCAACTGGTGTTTCACTGCCCCAGCAAGCGCAACATCTGCAAACTGGTTTTTGTTGTTTTGTTGTTTGTCTGCAGATAAGCTGATAGACAGGCTACCTCATCCATCAGGTACAGACACAACTGAGTCAACTGAAGTAAGCCAAGCTGAAAGTGACACTGAACACATGGCAAGAACAACAGCTGGTCCGCAAACTACTGAGAACACAAGGACACTTTATAGTGCAGCGCTGATATTGACAGTAGGGCCGAGATCGTTTATTGGCCTGTGGCATGTGCCACCGCGACCACTGACATACCATGGCATATGCCGTTCTGGAACGGTAACTGCCATTCTGAAACGGTAACTACCGTTCTGAAACGGTAACTGCCGTCGCGACCACAGACATACCATGGCATATGCCGTTCTGGAACGGTAACTGCCGTTCTGAAACGGTAACTGCCGTCGCGACCACTGACATACCATGGCATATGCCGTTCTGGAACGGTAACTGCCGTTCTGAAACGGTAACTGCCGTTCTGAAACGGTAACTGCCGTTCTGAAACGGTAATGCCATGGCATATGCCTTTCTGGAACGGTAACTACCGTTCTGAAACGGTAACTGCCGTTCAGGTGGAACGGTAACTGCAGTTCCCAACAATGGTATGTGACACCAGCATAACTCCTCCGTATAATTTCAAGACAGGTATTGCCATAAATGTAAAGGTATATATATTTGGTATTTATTGACACAATATCACAACATAACGCCGTAAATAAAGGGATTTACACGTTTCTCTCGTCCGTGCTGTTGTAAGGATATTTCCGATCTGTTTGTTGTTGCTTTTGTAATGACAGATGCTTTTGAAAACAGCCGGACTTGCTCCGGTGACGGTAGTTATAGCCCAGCCTTCTAGGTGGCCATATATGGAGTCAGTTTCCTGCCATAATTCAAACCTGAAAAAAAAAGTTTCACAGACTTGTAAGTCTGGGTTTGAAAACTCAACACCTTGTAAAAAAGGTTTTGCAACACTGAAAAAAGAGATTATAACCTGAATCTCTGAATCTCTGAAAAGTCGGTGCTGAAAAGTCAGTTCTGAAAAAATACGTTGCAATGTCGTAAACGTACACCTTTACAAGTTTTTAAAACTAAATATTCAACCTTTCAAAACGTATTTCTCAATGTTTGAACACCTGTTTGCAGAATCCCATTTACAAGGTTTCAAAACCGGGCAACAATGAAATACACTGTTAGAACACTGCCAGATTTGAAACTCTGCAAATGCGCTGGTGAAATTGTTTGGACTTTGAAAATGTGTTGGTGAAAATGATGAAGAAGATAAAATAGAACACAAAATCATGTTTACAGATGTTTGAATTTTAGTTTTAGTTTTTTTCAGGTTATAATCTCTTTTTTCAGTGTTGCAAAACCTTTATTACAAGGTGTTGAGTTTTCAAACCCAGACTTACAAGCCTTTGAAACTTTTTTTTTCAGGTTTGAATTATGGCAGGAAACTGACTCCATAGCCATAGAGCTAGTCTATTGCTTTGTTCCAATATCCATTCTATCCGCAGTCATTATACTTTATTTTAGTATGACTTATTTTTTATATAGTTTGAGTACGTAGTGCGTTGCAATTAAGATCAGGGCGAAAGGAAGTGTAGTGAAAGGACCCGAATGGTATACTCAAAACGGTCAAACCGATGAGTGTGGATTGATGTACACCTTTCGTGCTCCACGGCAGCGATCTTAGCTACGTAGCTGAAGAGGCGGAGCCAGGCTGAGCCAACGTCGGCGCATTTTCTTTAATAGGTCCATGCATTTTCCACGTATCCTGCATTAATGGAGTCATTTTGTAGTTTTAATAGCTTTATAACTACTATGTGTAAAGAGTTCACCGTTCAAAGCGAGATGTTTATTGCGGTTGCGATCGTAGTTTCCGGTTAGTGCACCAGAGCCAGGTCCCTATAGGGGTGGCACTGTAGGCTATGGCTAGACAGTCATCCATTTTTCCACTCGTGTTTTATCAAGATGTTCTAGTAGCGTAGCCTATAATAAAGCCTACTGTATGACTGCTTCAGCTCATAACTATTCAATAGGCCAAATATTAAGTTTTGCATTTGTTCTTATTGGTGTTTAACCAAATATTTTAAGTAGGCCTATAGGTTCCTATCATTTAACCCTGATCCAGTGTCATAAACCTTTCTATATCGACATGATCCAGTGGTATCATGGCATACAGGCCAAAAGTTTTTCCGCTGGCAAGCCAATTATGTTAATCGGAAGTTCCATTTCCTACTGGAACCACCGTTTTCCCGCTGGCAGGCCACTCATGTAAAATGGTATTACCAGTTTCTACTGGCACCTACCGTTTTTCCGCTGGCATGCCACTCATGGAAAATGGTATTACCAGTTTCTACTGGCACCTACCGTTTTTCCGCTGGCATGCCACTCATGGAAAATGGTAATTACCAGTTTCTACTGGCACCTACCGTTTTTATAAGAATGATTGTGTAGCTGTGAATCATGAGTGGTATGTGTGTATGAACGGGCAAATACCACAGGAAAGGAATATCTACTGGCAAACGGTAGGTGCCAGTAGAAACTGGTAATTACCATTTTCCATGAGTGGCATGCCAGCGGAAAAACGGTAGGTGCCAGTAGAAACTGGTAATTACCATTTTCCATGAGTGGCATGCCAGCGGAAAAACGGTAGGTGCCAGTAGAAACTGGTAATACCATTTTCCATGAGGGGCATGCCAGCGGAAAAACGGTAGGTGCCAGTAGAAACTGGTAATTACCATTTTCCATGAGTGGCATGCCAGCGGAAAAACGGTAGGTGCCAGTAGAAACTGGTAATACCATTTTCCATGAGGGGCATGCCAGCGGAAAAACGGTAGGTGCCAGTAGAAACTGGTAATTACCATTTTCCATGAGTGGCATGCCAGCGGAAAAACGGTAGGTGCCAGTAGAAACTGGTAATACCATTTTCCATGAGTGGCATGCCAGCGGAAAAACGGTAGGTGCCAGTAGAAACTGGTAATTACCATTTTCCATGAGTGGCATGCCAGCGGAAAAACGGTAGGTGCCAGTAGAAACTGGTAATACCATTTTCCATGAGTGGCATGCCAGCGGAAAAACGGTAGGTGCCAGTAGAAACTGGTAATTACCATTTTCCATGAGTGGCATGCCAGCGGAAAAACGGTAGGTGCCAGTAGAAACTGGTAATACCATTTTCCATGAGTGGCATTGCAGCGGAAAAACGGTAGGTGCCAGTAGAAACTGGTAATTACCATTTTCCATGAGTGGCATGCCAGCGGAAAAACGGTAGGTGCCAGTATAAAAACTGGTAATACCATTTTACATGAGTGGCATGCCAGCGGAAAAACGGTAGGTGCCAGTAGAAACTGGCAACGCACTACGTACTCAAACTATATAAAAAATAAGTCATACTAAAATAATGTATAATGACTGCGGATAGTATGGATATTGGAACAAAGCAATAGACTATAGCTCTATGGCCACCTAGAAGGCTAGGCTATAACTACCGTCACCGGAGCAAGTCCGGCTGTTTTCAAAAGCATCTGTCATTACAAAAGCAACAACAAACAGATCGGAAATATCCTTACAACAGCACGGACGAGAGAAACGTGTAAATCCCTTTATTTACGGCGTTATGTTGTGATATTGTGTCAATAAATACCAAATATATATACCTTTACATTTATGGCAATACCTGTCTTGAAATTATACGGAGGAGTTATGCTGGTGTCACATACCATTGTTGGGAACTGCAGTTACCGTTCCACCTGAACGGCAGTTACCGTTTCAGAACGGTAGTTACCGTTCCAGAAAGGCATATGCCATGGCATTACCGTTTCAGAACGGTAGTTACCGTTCCAGAACGGCATATGCCATGGCATTACCGTTTCAGAACGGTAGTTACCGTTTCAGAACGGTAGTTACCGTTTCAGAACGGTAGTTAGCGTTTCAGAACGGTAGTTACCGTTTCAGAACGGCAGTTACCGTTCCAGAACGGCATATGCCATGGTATGTCAGTGGTCGCGACGGCAGTTACCGTTTCAGAACGGTAGTTACCGTTTCAGAATGGTAGTTACCGTTCCAGAACGGCATATGCCATGGTATGTCAGTGGTCGCGACGGCAGTTACCGTTTCAGAACGGTAGTTACCGTTTCAGAACGGCAGTTACCGTTCCAGAACGGCATATGCCATGGTATGTCAGTGGTCGCGGTGGCACATGCCACAGGCCATTAAACGATCTCGGCGTCTCTCGATATTGAAGCAGCTACTATGTGACTCTCCCGGTATGACGTGTGACTCTCCCGGTATGACGTGCCCCTGGCCACCCACATCAGTTGATTTAAATGTGTCCGATGCAAAATCTGTTGTGCCACTTGAACTGTACAATGTTATTGCTTGGATTGTAGGTGCAACAGAGGAAACAACATTAGCCTGTTATGTTGATATTCCAGAATATTTAAACCTAAAAGTGATATCTGTTTGTCAAGACATTATGTATCTTGCATCTAAAGGTCGGAGGCAGACACCCAAATCATTATATCTTGGTCTGAGTATTCGGCATTTAACAGGTTCCTCACAAGTTGTGTCACTGCTGAGTGGACCAGGGCAGGGGTTTTCAAAGTGTGAGAGAGTGAGCCCCCCCTCAGAGAAAAAAATTCAGCTGAGCCCCCCCCCCCCCAATTTTTTTTCTAAATACCTGTGTTTTGAAAGCTATTTTAATTATTTTACACATTTCAAACATCTCCGATGATAATTTTTAAACATTTGAAACAATTTTTTTAACATATTTTTTAAACATATTTCTGAAACATTACAACATCTTTGTGCGTTTTTAAACAACACAATTTAACAACTTTATCTTAGCATGTTTTAGCTTAACCTTTTTTAAATACATTTGAACATCTTAATCTGTGTAAACTGCCAGTTTACAGATTCATTCAGGGTCCCCGACTCTGAATTTTCTGAGTCGAATCAGATCTGGCTTTTCAATCCAGAGATTCGACTATTCGGCGGGGTTTGTTTACCGGCGTTGCTATGGTGACCTAAATTATTATAAGCAACTGAAAACTACGCCGGTTTGAAACTAAAACTGTGATTCTGAAAAAAGTATAAATGCTATCAAAATTCCGTTTAGATAGTAGTGAAGATACAAGTGTGTAGATTTGTTTAATGGTTTGAACGATGGTAAACGGTTGAAAAAGGAATGAGTTACGATGTCTAGAAGTAGGTGTATCAGAATGGGCTGACGTCTTCAATGAAAACAGCTGAAAACGAAGCGGTATGAAACTAAAACTGTGATTCTGAAGACATTTTAAATTATATCGAAATTCTGTTTAGATATTATTGAAGATACAAGTGTGTAGATTTGCTAAATGGTTTGCACGAAGATAAACGGTTGAAAATTGATTTAGTTATGTTACTTCTGCAGTTGAAGTACGACTGATGATTTGAATTTATCGTCTTTCAGGGTTTTTTTCGGTTTGAAAACAACTGGACTAGGGCATTGTGCTTCATGGGACACAGTTGTCAGTCTAGACACTAGCCTTGCCCAACTACAACTACTAGAGGGCAGAGACAATATCCCGGTTGGATTCTCAAAGAAGACTCCTACAATACTGGTGTGGGACAATATTGACTTTGGGGAGGAGACACTGTCAGGTCGTGGAACTACTCACCATACAAATGGCATTATGCTGCAAAGTTCTGTCGCTGAACCTGCGTCAAGAACAAACAGACAACCACTACAGAAAGGAGTGTCCTCATTCAAAGCACCCCCTAGCACTCCTGTAGAACACTACCAACAGTCTAAAAGAGAAGGGCCACAGAACTTGTTTCATCATCATAGCATTCCACTGCAGCCGGAAACTTACAGATTGAACACCGTGTCTGCAGCCCAAACTGAACTGGCATATGTTTTTGTAAAATACATAGATGCTGAACGATGCACAGTCCCAAGCTGGACAGGTTTCCATACATTGCTTCAAGGAGATGCTGCTCTGCAAAAGTCAGCACTGCATTATCTTCCAGTTATTGAGGCTTCACCGACAGAGATGTCAACGGTAAACACAATTCTGAAGCGAAGTGTCCAAATTGCTGATCGGCATGAACTGGACCATATCGTGTTAGTATTTGACCAAGCTATATATGCCAAAGCTCAACAAATCCGTTGGAAAGACGAAGACTTGACAAAGCGTCTAGTGATTAGACTAGGCGAGTTTCACACATGCATGTCCTACCTCGGTATTCTAGGAAAAAGGTTTGGAGATGCAGGACTGCAAGACATACTCATTGAGTCTGAAGTGTTTGCCCCAGGATCCATCAATGGGGTGATCAGTGGTCATCAATATAACCGCAGCATAAGGGCGCACAAGCTTATTTACGAGTGTCCGCAACGCGCCAGAGTAAACACCTTCCTGGACTCTTTGCCACCAGTGGAGAGACATGAGTGTTTGGATGTTATTGAGGAGATAAAATGTGCATTCCCAGAGGGAACAATCTAAGTTTTGGGTGCTAATGAAAAAACGAAAAAATCTGTTGTAAGTATGCAGAATATGTGGAAAGGAGAAGTGCAGTCAACCAAACATTTGAGTTCATACATCGATATGGTTCAAACACTCCTTCTGTTTGTGAGAGCAACAAGAGAATCTGACTGGCAACTCCACCTGTCAACAGTTCGATTGATGATGCCGATGTTTTTTGCCTATGATCGTGTGAACTATGCTAGGTATCTACCTGCATACTGGCTGGAAATGGTCAATTTGCCTGTAACACATCCTTCTTGCCACAACGACCTCAGCGTTAAAGGCCAGTGGACTGTCCAACGTCAAAGTGTCCATGGATTTGCCTCGATAGCCTGTGACCAGGCTATTGAGCAAACATGCAACCGAGATTCCAAGACAAAAGGTGGATGGACAGGGATAACACAGAATCGAGCTGCAGTTTATTGCTGGATATTATCACAAAATGAAAGGGCTGCTATAACAAGACAATGTGAGTCAATGGCAGGTAAATCTCCTGAACAACGGAAACGGAAAGACCTTGACAGCACACAGATTAATGCTGATGAAAAGGCTGTGACTAGAATAAGTTCCACTCTAGATTCAATGCTGAACTCTTTCGACACACACCACGAAGGTATTGTGTGTCTTAGCTCTGGGACAGTAGCAGTTGAAGAAATCAAGAAGGATTTGCTCGCAGCTCCAGACAAAGGGGAAAATGCTGTCAAAGAGTTTATGGACCAGCGACTTTTGTCAAAATCTGTCGACATATTCGCTCCCATCAAGGCGCTTCAACTGAAAACCTTTAGTGACCAGGCAGACGAAGAAGAAATCTGCAGCGGGCAAGGATGTGATTCTACTGGCTGACAAGAAGCTGTTCTCCAGACTGCTCATAATAGGCCAGAGTAGAAAAATTGACCTTAGGGAGATTCTATCCTACTCACTGGGAACGGTTTCCTATCCTCTAGCCCAGGGATGCCAGGGTGAAATTGGTCAGGGGGCCAGATTTTTTTGAAGTGAGATCTCAGGGGGCCGGATTACACTATCGGACTGAAAAGGCCTGAAAAGGCCAGACTGACTCAACACATGGATAGGTAGGCTATTTTAAATTATGCTTGAAGGCCTACCGATCGAAAATAAATTGCATTGGCCCCAAAATAGCCTCACAATGAGGCCTACAATTACATAGCCTAAAGCAGGCCTATGTAATAGTAGCCTACATTTATAAATGATAAATAACACAAGGGTAAACTGTTAATAAATTGTATTTTATTTATTGAAGGCTTGCATAGGTGAACTAGGCGATCGCCTAGGGCGGCAAAAGTGTTGGGGGCGCCCCCTGGTGGCGGCCTTAATAAATTAATCAATTTTAATGAAACAAGCGTGTTTTCTAAACACGTTTCGAAATGGAAGGGAGAATGGGGGATGAAAAGTTATTGAATCGTAACAGACCAGCAGCAGTAACATACCAACTGACGGATTCCCAAAAAAAAAAAAAAAAAAAAGTATTTTTTTTTTTTTTTTTTTTATAAAAATTTAAAAAATACATATATTCTCCCCTTATCACCCGCGGGCCAGATGTGACATACAGTCGGGCCGTCACCCTGGCATCCCTGCTCTAGCCAGTATGGATGGTTCACTTGCCAAAACTAACAAATCAGCTCTCATGGATTTATTAGAGGCTAAAGGTGGGGACTGCCTATTTGATAAAATCCCACCAAATTGAGCTATTCTGTTCGATGGCATGGCAGTCATACAAGCCCTTCAGTCCAGACCACCCACCTTTGGAGAGCTCGCTGACACCATACTACAGTACTTAGTTAAGCTGGCTCTGCAGTACAAGTGTGAAAGGGTAGACTTTGTGATAGACCAGTATCCTGAAATTAGAATTAAAAATGTAGAACGGTCACGTAGAGCTGTTGGTGGCACACAACAGGTGCAAATTTATGGAAGGACCCAGAAGACACCAAGTTTCTATCTGATGGAACAAACAAAGCGGCACTGTCTGAATTCCTCTTTGATGTGTGGAAAGATGCTGATCTAACTGTTGTGGGCAAAGAATTGACTGTGTACATAGCACATGGAGAACTGTGTCACTGCTTGAAAGTATCAGATGGTTCACAAACTGTAATTGCTGTTAAGGATCTTGAATGTGATCATGAGTAATGTGACACAAGGGTGTTCTTACATGCACATCATGCTGCACAGGAACATGAAACAGTCATCATTAAGAGCCCTGATACTAGTGGTGCAACGGTTCACGGGTTTCCCGTGATCCGTACGGATCAACCATCACGGTTCGGGACGCAAGTGATCTTGACGTGAGTTGTGAGTTGACGTGATCAGCGCATGTTTAGAGGACAATTCCGGACAATTCTTTTCGCTCGGTTCGCCGTATCAACAGTAGGGCTAGAACCGAGCGAAAAGACTAAACCCCCCCTTGCAATGAGCAATGAGTCTCCCAACCGAAATCAATGGATTTACAAAATGCCAAATAAAACACCACAGAAACTGTATTTCGCTACCAAACTAAAAAAAAGAAGATAAGGATGTCTGAATTGCCTTTGGAGAGTGTAGACTCTAAACTCTCCCCAGGCAATGCAGACATCCTGAATTGTAAATCCAGGGTTAGGGATTATTTACTATCCTATCCATGATAAAAAGAAGAAGGAATAATGCCTCAGATTGCACATTTTTTAAATATTGACCATGCTTAAAGGAAGCAGGATTATTACCTAATTTTTCACTTTACTTTGTTTTTACACAGTTGAAGATTTTATTTAAAGTCACATTTGTCTTGTTATCTTTATTGTTGTTGTTGATCCGAAAATGATCCGACCCGTGACTCAAAAACCGTGACCCGATCCGAACCGTGAGCTTTGTGATCCGTTGCACCCCTACCTGATACAGATGTGGCAGTTATTGCTTTAAGTCTGCAGAGAGATCTTCCATGTAGCTTGTTTTTCTTCACGGGAGTTGGCAACAGGACAAGAATCATTGACCTTGTTAAGGTGTCAACAGCCCTCGGAAACGGTGTGTGTTTGGCACTTATTGGAATTCATACCTTCTCAGGTTGCGACTCCACAAGCGCCTTTCATGGCAAGGGGAAAAGAAAGACGTTTTCGGTTGCTTGCGAAAAGGAAGAATACCTGTCTGCCTTTACACATCTGGGAAGCAGTTTTGAATTGGACCAGTCAACATTTGATGTGCTGAGCAAATATGTGTGCCACCTGTATGGCCAATCATCTGCAGAAAATGTCAACGATGCAAGGTACAGAGCATTCTGCATGGCATCATCAGCTTTTCCGGAACTCTCAATGCCCCCTACAAGTGATGCCCTGCACCAACACTGCAAAAGGGCAAACTACCAGGCTGCAATAATGAGACATTCTCTCAAAGGTATAATGTCTGCCCCTTCACCCAATGGCAATGGATGGCACATTGAGGATGGGGAGTTAAAAGTTACATGGATGACTACAAATCCTGCCCCTGAGAGTGTGTTAAAGGTAGTCCACTGCAGCTGCAAGCAGAGCAAATGTGAGACAGGAAGATGTTCCTGTATGTCTGCAAGGCTATCCTGTACTGATTTGTGTCGGTGCCAAAATTGTGCCAATATTTCCATGGAAAAAGAGGATAAAAGCACATGGGAAGATGGCTCTGATGATAGTGATAGCTAAGAGATTAACAATGTCTCCTTGCTCAGAATACGCAGTCACACTTAATCAGTGTTAGTTCTCTGATAAAAAAGTATTTTGCTATTTCTTTTTTTTTTGTTACTTATGTTAAATACTTTAAAAATAAAATGTGAGGTTACAGTGCACTTGACCTTAAAAAAATTATACTAATCATAGTTTGAGTTTGCCAAATTTGAGGAAAATGTATCAAAGAATTCCTGAGATATGGCTTTAACAATGTGCAAAGCTAAGACAAAATAATAAAAAAATGTATTAAAAATACTTAAGACCTGCTGTGACATCAACACATTGTTTTGTTCAGGTAAATATTGTTTTATACCATATTGTGTACAGATTCTGAACTGTAATGCAGTTTTTGTTGTATTATCCTTTTTTCGGCATTATTCGATATTTTGATTGATGTCATCCATTTTGGGCCAAAGCGTTCTTTATTTTATTTATTTTTTTACTTCCTCTTATAACACAGTATCTACTGAAATTTGTAATGCATAAAACATCATTGTTAAGCAAAATGTACCATGTGTATGTTCAATTGTACAGGTTGCTATTCACTTATTTTGAAGCGTTTTTCTCATTTTTTTTTGTACATTTCATGGTTTAAATTCAAATGAAAGTATATTAATGCTAAAATACTTGTCTCAAATGTTACGTATATGTATGAATGTCAATTTGTGGGAGAGATTCTGTTTCCAGAATGAATGTAAATACATTTACAAGAAAAAACAGCTGTATAAGATTTGTTTTTTTGTAATTCCTATTTTCAAACATTTATGGCTCTTAAAAAAAAACTGCAGGATATTTTGCGGAGAACTTTTAATCTGATCTCCACAATGGCATTGTCTATGCAAAAATGCAGAAAAAGAGTAGTGCCCAGACGTGGGAACGAAAATCACTTTCTAGCCACTTTTTCCTGGTTCACCTTATGGCCTAAAATGGCTACCGTGAAACATGACTCTGCCTTAGCCAATCATAATCGCTTATCTCGTTGTTAACCCACCCGGTCTCCTCACTAGCAGTTTGTGTGTGGAGCCAGGGGTGCGTTCGGAGGACGCAGTTTATTCAATCAATTCATAATAATGCACCGCATTTAATGTACAGTAATGGTAACGGCGTTGTAACGACGGAAACAGTAATTAGTCAGATTACCCCGTTACTGAAGAAATAACGGCGTTACCTAACGGCGTTATTTTATGCGGCGTTATTACAAACACTTATCCCTACTCCACTACATACTACTAACCCTTTGATACATTTGTTGTTTTGACACATGTTAAGCTTGCTGGTAGTTCTACCAGGAGGACTCAAATCACGCGCGGCTGGCCGCCAATCACCAATCACCTGCCTACACCTGCTCTATAAAGAGTAGTCTAACATATGTCTTTGCTGCTCAGGTCTTCGTTCGACGCATGCTGCTGCTTTACTGCGCTTCTGATTATCTCGCATATCTCGTCGCTTAGTTGCTACGTCGGTTAATACACACCAAGAGGTCATAACTTCGGATTCGTGCTGGTCGGCCTACTACTTCTGGTCCCGGCAAGCGAGCGCAGAAAGCCGTTCTTTTCGGTCCCCGGTATCCTCAACAACACCACCAACACGTTCCCAACACGGACATCCGCCTGGTTCTACAAACCCTCGCCGAGTTGGTGCAAAGCATTGGCGCCAGGATGGACGCCGTCGAAACGCCATGCGGAACTCCCGGACGGGTCCAGGCCCCCAACCCGCTGTCGTCGGTCGCCACGGCGCCTTTCTACTTCCAGCAACCATCAGGCTCGGCTTCCTCCGCCTTCACAGGCTACGCACCTGGCACGTGCCCTGCTACCATGGCTACTGCAGTCCCCGCGTTAGCCCCCGCAGCGTATTTTCTCTCACAGCTCTACCAGTCCAGCTTCAGGATGCGGCTCGCCCCCCTAACCCTCGGTTGGGTTAGGGGGTTTCTTCCAAGGGCAATGGTTGCTGAGGGATGGCCAGTCGAAGCTGGTACGTTCGCCCTAGGGTCAGAGTCGTCTGCGCTGTTCGAGCTTTACCCTATCGTAGCAGCTAGCGTTCTGTGGGGCAAAGCATGGCGGCGTTAACGTATAACCATGTTTTGCGATAACAAAGCAGCGTCAAAACGGCTGGGAAGGTGGTCTTCCACAGCATACGGATTTTACATCCGGTTGAATTCGTTGAGTTCGTTGCACACGTCGGTGTGGTACAACACAGAACTCTACGTTCGCAATCAAAGGTTCATAATTATCTTTATACCGTGCACTGTTCGGTTAACTCCTTGTGTCTGAGGTTTTTTCCTTCACTTTAACATGAATGAAGTTGATGGGTTTTAGGCACTGTGGTAACTGATTATTACTAAAAGGTTTTTATTGACGAAGGGCCTTTTAGATTGGTTCAGCTGCTGCTCACTAACTCTCACGTTCCTCTGCTCGCAATGCGATTCACATATCGTTCAATTTATCAAAAGATCCAAAGACAAAGAACAGGTACATTACGGTATCATTTTATATATTATTTATAGTCTTATTGTTAATAGCTTCAGTCACGTTGGTATTTAATTTTTCATTTGCTCGTTTATGACAGTTAACAATGTTGGTGTAGGCCTATTACAATTATTTACGTGTGTAGGCCACTCCAACTCACTCGATATTTCAAAAAGATTAGTGTGCTCTCTCAGAGCTGGGAGATTTCATCCTTATTTTAACATATTACTCGAGACGGTGTTTTCTCACAGTTCTACGGGTTCATGCGTTCTCGGGTTCATGCGTTCATGCGTCCATGCGTCCATGCGTACACGTCTCCTACTCAGACTTTTTCCCCTACACGGGGTATTTAATTTTTCATTTGCTTGTTTAGCCATGTATGTCAGTTAACAATTTTGGTGTATTACAATTATTTATGTGTGTTGGCCACTCCAACTCAATCGATATTTTGAATAGATTAGCGTGCTCTCTCTGGGAGTTTTCATCCTTATTTTAACATATTACTCGAGTCAGTGTTTCTCACAGCGTTCTACGGGTTCATGTGTTCTACGGGTTCATGTGTTCTACGGGTTCATGCGTTCTACGGGTTCATGCGTTCTACGGGTTTAGGCGTTCTCGGGTTTATGCGTTCTTGGGTTTATGCGCAAATGCGTACACGTCTCCTACTCAGACTTTTTCCCCTACACGGGGCCTGACTTTCGCTGATGTCACCTTCTCTGCAAGGCATTTTTCATCTAAAAGCGATAGCCTAGGAGCAGCTGTTACTATTATCATTTCAAGAATCAACAACTCTCTGTCCTTACGCTTCCATGTTCCTTTATCTCAAGCTTCGGCAACGCACGTCCCCGAATCACCTGTTTATTTGCAGCCTGCCAATGACTAAAGGGTGGTTCAGAGTCAATCTCGCGACGGTGGTAGAAGGGTGCGGCCCACCATCTCCCCTCTACATTGGCCACTCCTTCCGGATTGGAGCGGCAACCACAGCCGCTGAACAAGGGTTGCCGGTCGCGTCTATCTAACGGCTGGGAAGGCGGTCTTCCACAGCTTACGAATCCTACATCCGGTCGAATTCATGGTTCTTCCTTCAAGCGCACACGATGCTCTAACGTCGGTTAAGGCAGGTTTATCACGTTTGCTACTACAGCTGTTTTTGGCGGCCTGTTTCCATTCTAGTTTTAGTCTTTGTGTCAAGGTGTCACTTTTGTTTTTATTAGTTTAGACACGTTCATACTCTTTCTAGTGATATGTGATAAGTATTTTAAGAAGCTGCATTTCTCTCACATAGCCACAAGGGGAGCAAGACCTTATTGAAGGCTGCTCCACCACAGAAGGAGCCGAAGCCTTTACGTCACCCCGGCCACGCCCACTAGGCCACGCCCACTTGACGTCCTCTCTAGCGGGTGGTTTCGAACTCGAGAGGCCAGAGATCAATAGGTAGACGGCAGAGAGCCACCCCGGGCCTAAGCCCGGGGGCTTGACGTAGATCACGGTACTTTCCTCTCACACGCGTTAGATACAATTCCCTGCGTTAAGCTTCAGTTACCATACCGAAACATGCCGACTTTATAATAAATGAAGTCAGTCAAAAGAATCCCGGGATTGGACAACTTTCTTCAAGAATATGCAACATATTGAAATTCCGTTTAGGTATTATCAAAGATACAAGTGCGTAGATTTGTTAAATAAGGTAAACGGTCGAAAATTGATGTTGTTATGTCTTAAACAGTTGAGGTTCCGTTTGGACAAAACGTTATTACAGTTTATCGCCTAGTTTAGGTCAACGGAAATGAAGACATTTTAGCAGTCTTATTTTGTAAAACACTTTCAGTCTCGTTTGTATTCGCCAACAACATTGCACTACGTATTTAATGATAGTTATTGTCATATGACCAGCATTGTTTTCCTCCCGCAATAAAGGTTTGTTGATGACGACATTTAGTCATAATTTTCGGTGTCAAAAGCAACACTATTTGCAACTACTGGTGGTGGTGGTTATCAGGTACTAAACTCATAAAGCAAAATTCGGCTATATAACTCAAGGTTAACCTGCAGCAACCCCGGCAAGTTCGACCACGTCGGTGGATCATCTAGAAAACACTCTGAGTTCGGTGTCACGTTGGTGGCATATCATGGAAAAAATAAAACTCAAGGTTCGCAGCGGCGACCCCGGTGAGTGCGTTGACCAAAGCGCAGCGGTAACAACTCGGGCACTCGTGACTATAACCACGTCGGCGGCACGTTATCTATTACTCATGGTTGACTGCAGTAACCCCGGTGAGTGCGTTGACCACGTCAACGCACAACTGGGGCACAACTCAGGCACTAGTCGTGAGTTCGTTGCACACGTCTGTGCGGTACAACACAGAACTCGACGTCCTACATCCGGTCGAATTCAAGGTTCTTTCTTCAAGCGCACACGATGCTCTCTAACGTCGGTTAAGACAGGTTTTACACGTTTGCAACCATAGCTGTTTTTGGTGGCCTGTTTCCTTTCTAGTGTTGGTCTAGTCTTGTGTCAAGCTGTCATTTTAGTTTTTATTAGTTTTAGTTACATTCATACTCTTTCCAGTGTTATCGTAATTCCATTTAGATGTTATCGAAGTTACAAGTGCGTAGTTTTGTTAAATAAGGTAAACGGTTGAAAATCGATGTTATGTCTGGAACAGTTGAAGTTCCAGTTGAACAAAATAACGTTATAAGTCTTTATCGCCTAGTTTAGGTCAACGAAAATGAAGAGACATTTTAACAGTCTTATTTTTGTAAAACACTTTTTTGTCTTGTTTTATTCGCCAACTATATTGTACTATGCATTTAATCACAGCTATTGTCACACACCCAGCATCCACGTTGCGTCCAGTCTCGTTTTTCTCACGCGATAAAGGTTTGTTGATGACGACTCTTAGTCATAATTTTCATTGCCAAAAGCAACACTATTTGCAACTACCGGCGGTGGTGGTTATCAGGTACTAAATTCATAAAGAAAAATTCGGTTTCATAACTCAGGTTAACCTGCAGCAACCCCGGCGAGTGTGACCACGTCGGTGGATCATCTAGAAAACACTCTTGAGTTCGCTGTCACGAAAGTGGCGTAACATAGGAAAATAAAACTCAAGGTTGCAGTGGCAACCCCGGTGAGTGCGTGACCACGTCGGTGGCACATCAAGGGCACTCGTGAGTATGACCACGTCGGTGGCACGTTATCTAGTACTCATGGTTTGACTGCAGTAAACCCGGTGAGTGCGTTGCCCACGTCGGTGGGAACAACTCAAGCACTCGTGAGTTCGTTGCGCACGTCGGTGCGGTACAACACGGAACTCTACGTTCGCTGCAGCAAATCCGGTGAGTGCGTTGCCCACGTCGGTGGGAACAACTCAAGCACTCGTGGGTTCGTTGCGCACGTCGGTGCGGTACAACACAGAACTTCATGTTCGCTGCAGCAACCATGGTAGTGCGTTGACCACGTCGGTGGGCACAACTCAGGCACATGCAAATTTAATTACCACGTCGGTGGCATAATACCAAAAGCTCAAGTGCAGGGCACTCGGAGTTCATTGACCATGTCGGTGTTCAACACGGAAGTTCACAATATTTGCTGCAGCAACACCGGTGAGTGCGTGACCACGTTGGTGGCACAGCAAGGGCACTCGTGATTTCGTTGACCACGTCGGTGTTGAACACGGAAGTACACAATATTTGCTGCAGCAACACCGGTGAGTGCGTGACCACGTCGGTGGCACATCAAGGGCACTCGTGAGTTTGTTGACCACATCGGTGGTTCAACGCGAAAGCACTCGGGTCACGCAGCGACCCCGGAGAGTGAATCGACCACGGCAGTTGGTACAGCACGAAAGCACTCGTGGCTCGCTGCGTAACAGCTGCAGAGTGCTCTAAATTTTAATTGATCTCGCTGAGGTATTTTAAGTCAACTGCTTTTACATGATTCATCGATCTCGCTGACGGTCTTAAGCTTATCGTTTTACGGTATGTATGATTGACTCTTAATATGTCGTATATTGGGTATGCCTTTTATCTTCCAGAAGCAGTATAGATCCTTGTCCACTTCTTCTACGCGGGTATGTATGGTCTCATTACCCCCTTTCGCTATTCTATTTTTGGGGTCGGCTCCGCCCCTGCCAGTCCCGGCAGGACATGCCGAGTTATCACCTATTTCCGGCGTAGGCCTACGTCCTCTCTTTTGGGGAAGGCTCCGCCCCTGCTAGTCCTGGCAGGATACGCCGAGTCCGCACGTCACCCTGGATCAGTGACGGGGCTCATGCCAAAGATTTACCATGCAAAATATTCCCATGTCGTTATTTAAATAAATCCTGTTCATACTTATCAGTGATCGAGTCTTTATGGGAGAAATGTTAAGCTTGCTGGTAGTTCTACCAGGAGGACTCAAATCACGCGCGGCTGGCCACCAATCACCTGCCTACACCTGCTCTATAAAGAGTAGTCTAACATAGGTCTTTGCTGCTCAGGTCTTCGTTCGACGCACCTCCATCCACCCCACCACCACCAGGTCGGCCTCAGTCTACTTGTCCAGGGGAAGGCTTCGCCCCTGTTAGTCCTGGCAGGATACGCCGAGTCCGCACGTCACCCTGGATCAGTGACGGGGCTCATGCCAAAGATTTACCATGCAAAATATTCCCATGTCGTTATTTAAATAAATCCTGTTCATACTTATCAGTGATCGAGTCTTTATGGGAGTAATAGCTAGAGGGTGCACTATACTATCTGCGCAAACCTGTAATAACGGCAGGCATGTCAATCTCGTAAAATGGGTAAGGGAATCAACAGATGGGCCAGACTAACACATAGGTGGCTGTCACGTCAAATCATTTTAACAGTCCGGGGACCTTATGGGGGAGGAAATGCTTGCCCTAATTAATAATGTGTGGGAGGGTGGGTGTCTGCCTAAAGAATGGAAACATGCTGTGATTATTCCAATTGTAAAACCTGGAAAGCAAGCGGATAGCCCTAGTTCCTATAGACCAATTGCCTTGACTTCTGTCTTGTGCAAAATAATGGAACGTATGATAACGGATAGACTTGTGGATAAGCTGGAGAATCCACTCATCAGAGTGGATTTAGGCAGGGAAGGTCGACAATGGATGCCGTTTTAAGTTTAGATATGAATATAATATATATAAGAAAGCTATGGCAAATAAGGAAGCAGTAGTAGCGGTCTTTCTCGAGATTGAAAAAGCATATGACATGCTATGGAAGGAAGGGTTACAAATTGCACTATATGATGCTGGAATCAGAGGGAGAATGTTTAACTGGATCAGGATTTTTTTATGTAACCGGTCAATTCAAGTGAGGATTGGAAGTGAACCATCAGATGAGTTTGAGGTGGAGAATGGAACCCCTCAAGGTAGCGTGAAGTCTGGTTCTTTTTAATATAATAGTGAATGGCATGTTTAGTAGAGTGGGGAGAGGATTTGGTTTCTCATTATTCGCAGATGATGGGGCTATCTGGAAGCGAGGGAGGAACCTCCCCTATCTGTTTAATCAAATTCAAGGTGCTTTGGAGAAAGTGACTGAGTGGGCCAATGACTGGGGTTTTAAAATTTCTACAGAAAAAACTACTAGTGCATGGTGTTTGGAAATAAGAAAAAGATGCCATCACAGAAAGTATTTTAAGTTTCTATGAATGTGGTTGGACGAAAGAATGACAGGGAAAAAGCATATTGAGATGGTAGCTTTGAAGTGTGGGAAAATAAATAATGTCCTTAGGTGTGTGGCGGGTTCAGACTGGGGGGCTGATAGAGAATCAATGATGATTTACAGAGCAATGATGAGATCAGCAATTGATTATGGATGCATGGTTTATGGATCAGCAGCTCTTTCAGTGTTAAACAAATTAGACATAGTCCAAGCAAAAGCCTTAAGAGTGTGCTGTGGAGCATTCTGTATAACTGCAATAGCAGCATGACTAATAGAAATGGGTGAGATGCCGCTAGAATTAAGAAGATATAAACTTGGCTTGAAATACCTCCAGGAACGGGAGGAGGAACCGGGGTGTCCAGTTCCTCCCGGAGGCGAGAGCGCAGCGCGTTCACCGTCTCCAGGCGCAGGCGTTCCCCGAAGTGGCGTTGAGCCCAGGCCAGCGCCACGGCGAAGTTCGGACGCCAGATGGGGTCTAGAAGCAGGAGGAGAGCACCCACCTTCTCGTCCACGGCAGCCCTGTAGTGGTCCCGGAGCAGCAGCATCGTGGTGTGTTCCCAGTTGCGTGCGTTGCCGTCGATCAGCTGCGCGGTGGTGGCGTTGCGGACAGCATGGCGTATGGAGACCCTCAGGGACTCCGCGAGTCTGGCGACGACGGGAAGGGGCTCAGGGCCTTCGGAGTTGGCAAGGTGGTGAGAGGCCTTCAGGGCCGCCAGAATCAGTCTGTTCTTCAGACTGAAGTCCGGGTCGTCAGAGAGCTGAGGAGCCGGGGCGCGCGGCGCCTCTCTGGGTGGAAGCGGACGCGCAGACCCAGTGCCCGCCACGGTGGCCAGCGGAGGTTCCGGGCGTCGTGGAGGTCGGGGCCGGTCTCGGGGTCGCGGGTCAGGACGCGGAGGTGGAGGCCCCACCTGTGGCCGTGTCCCCCGGGGTCTGGCGGGGGGCCCGGAGCCCAAGCAGGGCGGCGAGGAGCCCGACGCGTCTCAGGTGCGCGGCGATAGGGAGGCCTCTGCGTCTCCCGGCGAGGAGGCGAGTAGGCCGGTCGGCGAGGAGGCGAGTAGGCCGGTCAGCGAGGAGGCGAGTAGGCCGGTCTGTAGGCCTCAGACCAGCCCTCGTGGTGATGGTAACGGGCAGGCCCGTAGGGAGACCAGTCCCTACCGGGTCTCGCGTGTTGCTCCCATCGCCTGGGTGACGGATGGCGTGGAGCCCAGAGGCGTTCATGTCTGTTGTCAAAGTGATGGAAACGGGCCTCCGGGGCAGGTGCAACCCACGCGTAGGAGTCCATCAGCGGTGGGGGGTAGTGGGGGTCCCGAGGAGCCCGTCTTCGGCGTCCCCGTTGGACCAGAGTCCACTCACCGTTAGCTAGGAGGTCGTTGGGATGCATGGTTCTCTCTGAGTGGTGCAGGAACTCGAACGATAGCGGAAAGATGCTAAGCTAAACTGTAAGGTATCTAGCGGAGAATGAGACAAGTGCGATCCAGCCAATATCCTTATTTATTTGGAAATTAGGCTGCTGTGAGCAGAGTACAACGTTTCGTCAGAATACTGACTTCATCAGGTTCAATTGATTAGCAATAGAAACAGACCGTATAGTAGAGAATCCAAGCAAGCCGCGGTTACAAAGCACAAACGAGAACACACGAAAACAAATACTTATATACAAACACGTAGGAGGGAGGGGAAAGTTGACGTCTGGGGCAGAGGCATCCAATGGGGGGCTTCATTATTAGCATCCTTATTTACATTATAAATACAACTAAAGTAACATATACAGTGGGGCAAAAAAGTATTTAGTCAGCCACCAATTGTGCAAGTTCTCCCACTTAAAAAGATGAGAGGCCTGTATTTTTTTTTTTTTCATAGGTATACCTCAGCTATGAGAGACAAAATGAAAAAAAAAAATCCAGAAAATCACATTGTCTGATTTTTTTAAGAATTTATTTGCAAATTATGGTGGAAAATAAGTATTTGGTCACCTACAAACCAGCAAGATTTCTGGCTGTCACAGACCTGTAACTTCTACTTTAAGAGGCTCCTCTGTCCTCCACTCGTTACCTGTATTAATGGCACCTGTTTGAACGCCTTATCAGTATAAAAGACACCTGTCCACAACCTGAAACAGTCACACTCCAAACTCCACTATGGCCAAGACCAAAGAGCTGTCAAAGGACACCAGAAACACAATTGTAGACCTGCACCAGACCTGCTGGGAAGTCTGAATCTGCAATAGGTAAGCAGCTTGGTGTGAAGAAATCAACTGTGGGAGTAATTATTAGGAAATGGAAGACATACAAGACCACTGATAATCTCCCTCGATCTGGGGCTCCACGCAAGATCTCACCCTGTGGGGTCAAAATGATCACAAGAACGGTGAACAGAAATCCCAGAACCACATGGGGGGACCTAGTGAATGACCTCCAGAGAGCTGGGACCAAAGTAACAAAGGCTACCATCAATAACACACTACGCCGCCAGGGACTCAAATCCTGCAGTGCCAGACGTGTCCCACTGCTAAAGCCAGTGCATGTCCGGGCCCGTTTGAAGTTTGCTAGAGAGCATTTGGATGATCCAGAACAGGATTAGGAGAATGTCATATGGTCAGATGAAACCAAAATATAACTTTTTGGTAAAAACTCAACTCGTCGTGTTTGGAGGAGAAAGAATGCTGAGTTGCATCCAAAGAACACCATACCTACAGTGAAGCATGGGGGTGGAAACATCATGCTTTGGGGCTGTTTTTCTGCCAAGGGACCGGGACGTCTGATCCGTGTGACGGAAAGAATGAATGGGGCCATGTATCGTGAGATTTTGAGTGAAAACCTCCTTCCATCAGCAAAGGCACTGAAGATGAAACGTGGCTGGGTCTTTCAGCATGACAATGACCCCAAACACACCGCCCGGGCAACGAAGGAGTGGCTTCGTAAGAAGCATTTCAAGGTCCTGGAGTGGCCTAGCCAGTCTCCAGATCTCAACCCCATAGAAAATCTTTGGAGGGAGTTGAAAGTCTGTGTTGCCCAGCGAAGGTCCAAAAACATCACTGCTCTAGAGGAGATCTGCATGGAGGAATGGGCCAAAATACCAGCAGCAGTGTGTGAAAACCTTGTAAAAACTTACAGAAAACGTTTGACCTCCCTTATTGCCAACAAAGGGCATGTAACAAAGTATTGAGATTACCTTTTGCTCCCCAACTATTGACTCGGGGAGCTCTGCTGCGCTTGTGCTTTTAGACTTGACTGCTGCCTTTGACACAGTCGACCACCAGATTCTTTTATCCCGCCTTGAACTTTGTGTTGGTATTACTGGAAATGTCCTAAAATGGTTCAAGTCATATCAGTCAAAGAGAACCTTCTCTGTTCATCTAGGTCAGTACTCCTCAGCTGCAGCCCCGCTAGTCTGTGGGGTCCCCCAAGGCTCGATTTTATCTCCAATTCTTTTTGCGCTATATCTGCTGCCCCTAGGTTCCATTTTTAAAAAACACAACATTTCGTCATTTCATCTACAAATATACCTGCCGTTAAATTCAAACAAAGAATCAACAAATGCATTGTCAAACTGTCTGAAAGATGTGAAAACCTGGTTGGAACTTAACTTCCTATCACTAAACAATAATATAACCGAAATAATTGTTTTTGGCAAATCCGAACTGCTGGATGACATCGACAGTGTTCTTGGTCCCCTTGCCTCCTACAGCCGCCCTTCTGTCAGAAACCTCAGAGTTATTTTCGACTGGTTTTAAATTTAACAAGCAAATAAGCTCAGTCGTGAAGACAAGCTTCTTCCAGCTGCGACTCCTAGCGAAAGTAAAGCCGTATCTCCCACCAAAGGACTTTGAAAGAGTCATTCACCTATTCATAATGTCCCGTCTAGACTACTGTAATTCTTTATACTTTGGTGTGGACCAATGTCTGCTCCGTCGCCTGCAACTGGTCCAAAATGCTGCTGCACGTCTCCTCACTGGAAAAAGGCGATATGACCACATTACCCCTGTCCTGGCCTCTCTCCACTGGCTTCCTGTGGTTTTTAGAATTAAATTCAAAATTCTATTGTTTACTTTTAAATCTCTACATGGGCTGGCACCTAAATATATGTCAGAGCTGGTCTGCATCCATGCTCCATCTAGAGAAATTCGATCAGCTCAGCAGATGCTGCTGGATGTACCCAGGTGCAGACAAAAAACAAAAGGCGACAGAGCCTTCGCTGTGGCTGCTCCTAATCTTTGGAACAGTCTCCCCCTGAGTCTGAGATCTGCCCAGTCTATAGACCAGTTCAAAACGCAACTAAAGACTCACTTTTTTAGATTGGCTTTTAATACAGATTAAGATTTTATTTTATTTTATTCATTGTTGTTGCTAATATGCTATATTAAGCCTTCTTGTTCTTTGTTTTGTTTTTTATATTGTATTTGTGTACAGCACTTTGGTCAACTACTGTTGTTTTAAAACGTGCTATATAAATAAACTTTGACTTGACTTGACCTTTTGTTATTGACCAAATACTTATTTTCCACCATAATTTGCAAATAAATTCTTTAAAAATCAGACAATGTGATTTCCTAGATTATTTTTTTCATTTCGTCTGTCATAGCTGAGGTATACCTATGATAAAAATTACAGGCCTCTCATCTTTTTAAGTGGGAGAACTTGCAGAATTGGTGGCTGACTAAATACTTTTTTGCCCCACTGTATACAATGGGGAAGAGGAAGCAGCAGGTAAGTAGGGGATGGGGGATGAAGGAGAAGGTGGCAGGGGAATGGGGGACACGGGATGGTGATAAAAGATAAAAAGCTAATGAAATCAAATGATAATAGGGGCCTGGATAAGAGGAGGAGCCGAGGGAAGGGTCAATGGGGAGCCGGGAGAGTGAATAATAAAGTGGTAAAGGAAGGGGGGCCGATCGTAAGGTCGAATTAAACCGTAATAAAAAGATATAAATATTGTTATTTTTGTACGTTGCAATACCAACAAACATCCAGGAGATGAAGCATGGAGAGCCGTGGTGCTGGCCACAATCTGGGTCACCAACAGGTGGTGCTAAGTGACACCAAACCATAATAGTATTTGCCAGTGGTGTATAAAGTACTCAAAAGCCATACTTAAGTAAAAGTACAGATACCTTACTGGAAAATTACTTAAGTAAAAGTAAAAGTCACCTTTTAGAATAGTACTTAAGTAAAAGTATTAAAGTATCTGATCTTTACTGTACTTAAGTATCAAAAGTACTTTTCTGATATTAAATGTACTTAAGTACTGAAAGTAAAAGTACAAGTAACTGCTGTTAATAAAAAAGCAAAGGGTCAGAATTTTGAGAATAATGGAGTTTATTTCAACTAACACAAACACAATAGGCAAAACTCCACAAGGCCATAAACACTTCTGGTCCAACCTACCTCCAGGACCTCCTCACCGCTCATTTTAAATCAAGGACACTCAAACCTCCTTGCAGTGTTAAAGTGTGCTATACAAATTAAATTAATTATTTATCATTATTAAAACAGCACCGAAAGTGTGTGTGTGTGTCTGTGCGTGTGTGTACGTGCGTGTGTGTGCGTGCGTGTGCGTGTGTGTGTGTGCGCTGGTACACGTTACTTAATATTGATTTTGGTGTCATCCAGGATCGCGGATTTTCGGAAAACTTAAGTCCCTGCCCAAAAAGGGTATTTAAATTAGCTTTGTAGCAAAAATGGCACATATACAGCGTATTGAAGTGTATAAGATAGTGTTGTAATACTGCGTTTACAAACCAGCCTGATACAAATAGTAGAATTTTGATAGCCCTTGCCCTCGTCCTAGCCATGCATTTGTGTGTTGACAGTCGTAGGAGTTTTGATCGACGTAGCAACAGTAACTAAGCAAGGGGGCTTTGCGAACGTGCGCTGGGACAGCTGATTCGCCAAACAGGCTCGCATTCTGTGTTCTACCACAGTCCCCAACGTTATTCTCATATCTCTCATGATTCATTTTTTTTTTCTAAAGATGAGTTGATTTTGTAACGAGTAACGAAGGTTTCAAGGGAAATGTAGCGGAGTAAAAGTATCCGTTTTCTTCGCAAAATGTAGCGAAGTAAAAGTAAAAGTACAGAGAAATATCAGTAGTAAAGTAAAGTACAAATATCCAAAAAAACTACTTAAGTACAGTAACGAAGTATTTCTACTTCGCTACTATACAACACTGGTATTTGCGATCTAAAATGGCGGCCTCCGTAGGCAGTGCCGTGACAAATCATTAAATAGCAGCGGTTTTAGAGGTCACCAAGATACCAATGTGTGACGATAATTAGTATAAATACAACACGAAGCAGACCAGCGGAGCACAAAACCCAAACAGCTGCAAATTAGGCCGAGAATTAAGAAAGAACTCGGACCAAAATGGCGGGGGGGCAGAATGAAAAACAACACACACATGGTAAGGAAAATAAAAAAGAGGGGATCCTTTGTGGGGGGGCGGGGGCTGGGATAGGGATCATGTAGGGTGGTCTTTTTGGGGGGGTAGGAAGGGAGGGGTTGGGGTTAGGGTCAGGGGTGGGAGGGGTTAGGTTAAGGGTCAGGGGTGGGAGGGGTTAGGTTAAGGACCAGGGGGGGCGGGGTTAGGGTAAAGGCTAGATGAGGGAGGGGGTTGGGGTTAGGGCCAGGGGTGTCGTTAGGATTAGGGCCAAGGGGAGGTCAAGGTTAGGGTTAGGGTTACCCGGGGATTCCACCGGACGCGTTACGGCAGCGTTACGGCTGCGGCACGTCTTGGCCGCGGCACGTCTTGGCCGCGACTTTGCCCTGCTTGCATTTCCACCGGGCGCGTTACGGCAGCGCAGCGGCAGCCGTATTCACGCGAGATCACGAGATCACGCGATAATCCTAAACCTATTGTACTCACCTTCCACTCCCAAAACTACTGCAATTATATGCCACGCTTTGTCCTTCCGGCCATTGCCCTTATAAAAAGGATGATTTGGTACATAATTGACGTTGTGATAGGCTACATGAGCTGAGTATTGTGTTTTATTTTGCTCTATGGCTTTTACTTTTTCACTTCCTGGCCTGCTCGATCTTCTCTGTTGAAATTGACGCGGTTCAGCAACTTCTTGCGGCAAAAATAGGAATGCTACGAAATGATAGCGCTGAGGCACGGCGAGCCGCTTCTGGGACGCTGCTGAGACGTTCCGCAGCCGCACCCGGTGGAAATGGTCTCATTGATTACGGTGGAACCTATCTGCTGCGGTGACCGCGGCAAAGACGTGCCGCAGCCGTAACGTTGCCGTAACGCGTCCGGTGGAATCAGGCCGTTAGGATAGTGGGTTTTCGGAAAGAGGTGGGTTTTTTTTTTGAAGGCCGTTTTCGGTGAATATGTTTTGACAGGAAGGTGCTAGAGAAACGGGAGGCAGACGCACCCCCCCCCCCCCCAAAGGGAGGAGCGGCTTTCCAACGGTGCCAAGCCCGAGTCCGTGCGACCTCCCCCCCCCCCGAGATGTGGAGTTGGGCATCACATATGCTGCTGGCCGTAGCGGCTTTGCACAGCAAAATCCTAAGTGTGCTCGGTGCAGCGTTAGGGCAGGGGGCGGGGTTATGGTTAGGGCAGGGGGGGGGCGGGGTTATGGTTAGGGCAGGGGGAGGAGGGGTTGTAGTCTATGAATCTGAATGAACAGTAGGTAAAAGTGGCCATCCCAAGAATGCATCAGAATACACCAAATCAAATCTATTAAATTAAAAAAAACAATATGGGGGGTAATGACGACGACGACCTCAGACCCCCTGTGTATTACTGTGCCCCGCCAACATTTCTCTGATCACCAGCCGCCACTGTTATCTATATTCATCCATTGATATTACCGCGGCACCACATATGCTGCTGTCCGTATCCGCTTTGCACAGCCAAATCCTAAGTGTGCTCGGTTGAGGTCCCCTCAGCAGCCACCAGAGGGCAGAAGCGGCCCCTAACCAGCCTCACGTGCGCGTGTTTTATTTATTTTAATCAATCAACTGTATATGGGTAGTTACCAGCAGCGGTGGGTAGGTCTGTAGATATGCAGTGTAAGCTTGTCCAGGCCCTGCAAGTTTTCATTTATTAGGGGTCCAAGCCAACAGGTTGGATCCCTATTGTTTTTGTAAGGATTATTATTCCTATTATTAGGGGTCCAAGCCAACAGGTTGGATCCCTATTGTTTTTGTAAGGATTTTTCTTTTTATTATTATTCCCAGCTAGAAGTGGTACCACACCCCAAACCGTAAATGGTGCCGACACGCCAATTGCATGACTAGATCCAGGTCTGTGATGTGTACGCAGACGACAAAATCCAGACACGCCGAACACTAGGTGGCGCTATACCAAGGAATACGCGTTTGGGGCTATAACTCCCACACCGAACCTCCCCCATTCAAAACCTTGTACACACAGATTCACTGGAGTCTGCTGCATCTTTTGGCATAGGCCACGCCCATTTGCGTCCATAATTTTTTTTCGCAAAATCGCGAAAACCGCAAAACTGTTTTTTCCCTACTCCTCCCACATTTCTTGACCAATCGACACCAAACTTTGCACACGACATCTTCAGACGCACACGCAAAGGAATCCTGAGACAGTTTTTTGATCCGACCTTCGACGACGAAACGGTAGCGTTTTGAATATTGGTTTATGAGCTAAATTAGACGTGGAAAATCAAAAATCCAAAGAGATCCAAAATTAGACATCGGAACGAGTCCAAATTGTACACACATGTTGGTGCCAACCTTAATGTCGTACGATAAAAATTTTGGATAATTTCGCCATTAGGGGGCGCAATAAACGAGGAAATTGTATATCTTCTAATTGGCCAAAGGAATGTTCTTCAAACTCAAGGGAAACCATCAAGGGGCAAACCCGAGTCTATATAGAAAATATGGCCAAGAATTATTAATGTGGGCGGGAGTTATTTGGCAAAGGAAAATTGTCTTTGGAAAATTAAAAATTTCGCCACAGGGCGGCGCCAAAAAACAACGACATTGTCTATCTCCTATTTGGCCAATGGAATGTTCTGAAAACGCGTTTTGGGCTTTAACTCCCACACCGAAGCTCCCACAGTCAAAACCTTTGTATCCACATGTTGTTCACGGTAGCGTTTTGAATACTTGCTTCGCGTTGTGCCGGCGAAATGCACATTTCTTGTCGCGTTGTGCCGGCGAAATGCACACTTCTTGGACCCCTGCATAACTGCTTGCAGTTCTAGTTATTAGGGGTCCAAGCCAACAGGTTGGATCCCTATTGTTTTTGTAAGGATTTTTATTATACTTCCTTCGTTAGAAGTGGTACTACAGCCCAAACCGTAAATGGTGCACACAAGCCAATTACATGACTAGATCCAGGTCCGTGAGGTGACGGCAGACGACAAAATCCAGACATGCCGGCCACTAGGTGGCGCTATACCAAAGAAAACTTGTTTGGGGCTATAACTCCCACACCGAACCTCCCACAGTCAGAAGAGTTAGACACACAGATTCACTGGAGTCTGCCTCATCTTTTGGCATAGGCCACGCCCATTTGCGTCTAGGAATATTTTTCGCAAAATCGCGAAAACCGCAAAACTGTTTTTTCACTACTCCTCCCACATTTCTCGACCAATCAACACCAAACTTTGCACACGACATCATCAGACGCACACGCAAATAATGCATGAAACACTTTTTTGATGCGACCTTTGACGACGAAACGGTAGCGTTTTGAATATTGGTTTATTAGCTAAATTAGACGTGGAATATCAAAAATCCAATGAAATCCAAAATTAGACATCGGATCGAGTCCACATTTTACACACATGTTGGTATTAACCTTAACGTCGTTCGATAAAAAAATCGGAAAAATTCGCCATTAGGGGGCGCAATAAACGAGGAAATTGTATATCTTCTACAAAATTTCGCCGCGAAAACGCTACACTGACTCCTGCTACTCCTACCACAGTCAAATCCTTTGTATCCACAGGTTCAGGGTAGCGTTTTGAACACATGCTTCGCGTTGTGCCGGCGAAACGCACATTTCTTGTCGCGTTGTGCCGGCGAAATGCACACTCCTTGGACCCCTGCATAACTGCTTGCAGTTCTAGTTATTCTTACCCCCCTAAAAGTGGGACCACAGCCCAAACCGTAAATGGTGCCGACACGCGAATTGCATGACTAGATCCAGATCTCTTCGGACTACGCAGACGACAAAATCCAGACACGCCGAACACTAGGTGGCGCTATACCAAGGGAAAACGCGTTTGGGGCTATAACTCCCACACCGAATCGCCCACATTCAAAAACTTGTACGCACAGATTCACTGGAGTCTGCTGCATCTTTTGGCATAGGCCACGCCCATTTGCGTCTATAATTTTTTTTCGCAAAATCGCGAAAACCGCAAAACTGTTTTTTCCCTACTCCTCCCACATTTCTTGACCAATCGACACCAAACTTTGCACACGACATCTTCATACGCACACGCAAAGGAATCCTGAGACAGTTTTTTGATTTGACCTTCGACGACGAAACGGTAGCGTTTTGAGTATTGGTTTATGAGCTAAATTAGCCGTGGAAAATCAAAAATCCAAAGAAATCCAAAATAAGACATCGGAACAAGTCCAAATTTTACACACATGTTGGTGCTAACCTTAATGTCGTTTGATAAAAATTCCGGAATTTTTCGCCATTAGGGGGCGCAATAAACGAGGAAATTGTATATCTTTTAATTGACCTGAGGAATGTTCTTCAAACCCGAGGGAAACCATCAAGGGGCAATCCCGAGTCTATATAGAAAATATGGCCAAGAAATATTAATGTGGACGGGAGTTATTTGAAAAAGGAAAATTGTCTTTGGAAAATTTCGCCACAGGGCGGCGCCAAAAAACGACGACATTGTCTATCTCCTATTTGGCCAATGGAATGTTCTGAAAACGCGTTTTAGGCTATAACTCCCACACCGAAGCTCCCACAGTCAAAACCTTTATATCCACATGTTGTTCACGGTAGCATTTTGAATACTTGCTTCGCGTTGTGCCGGCGAAATGCACATTTCTTGTCGCGTTGTGCCGGCGAAATGCACACTTCTTGGACCCCTGCATAACTGCTTGCAGTTCTAGTTATTATTATTATTTATTTTTTTCTTGAAGCTGCTTATGTGGCAATACATTTGTTCTTCCTCATGTCTGGCGATTGCAATTGTCCCATATATCATTACGGAATGTTTCACATGCAGTGCACATTTTATGCATGCCCTTTTCCTGCAGTAGCAATGTTAGCTCAACGTTTAAGCCCTTAAACGAGCACTGTTGTGTTTTTCACTTTTTCTGGCACCCACTCTTTGTCAATGTAATGTTAACATGAACGGGGATTAATAAAGTTCATCTATTCAAGGCGTTGTCCTTTGAAGCACAAACATTTATTCAAAACATGACGCTAAACAACAACAAGAACAGCAACAACCGGCAACAACAAATGAGGGAACACAATGAACCAACGCAAATCATTTCAGTCATCCAGCCATGCCAGGTCCATGCCCTCATCTCTGAAGGACATCCGTCTCACACCATAGTCCCAACGCAGCTCTTCGTTGCCGGCTATGTTTCTCTGGGCCAAGAACAGGACAGTGTCTTGGGGTCCGTCTGCGAAGTTCAACTGGATCAACACAGGCTTCACATTGGACGCCTTGCCCGAGTCGTTCATGCGCCTTCCAAAGGTGTCCTATCCAGGGCGGCACTCGCAGGGGAAGTTCTGGGAATCGATGCACAGCTTGGTGCCTAGCCTGCCCCTGACGAAGAAGAGGTAGCACATCACTCCCTCCTGCATTTCATCCATCATCTTCTTCCCCTCCGATTCAGAGATGAGCTTTCCGTGACAGTCGCAGATCACTTCACCTTTGGAGAACGGCATGGTGGCAATGACGCCTGCACAGAAGAGCGAAAGAGAAACACAAACACATAAACAGCCGTTATTTTGCTGCCATGGCAAAGTCATCACAGTAAAGTTTGCACTGTGCTTTTCTGTCTTCCCTCACCTCTACCCTTGTGTTCTCTGAAATCCTTAAAATCGATCACCTTCCACCTTTGCTCCACCACTGACTTGAGGACACCTTTGTCGTCCTCAATGGCTGCCTTTAAAGGGGAGACCCACGCCTGGAGCACATCCGGGAGAGAGGGGACATTCGTTTTCCACTCCTCCTTGGCCACAATGGCTGCCACTTTGGCCTCGGTCGGTCGCTGCCTGCCAGCGGAAGCTGGTAAGAACAGAGGGAGCGAGTTAGTGAGGCGTGAGGCAGTGACTGAGGCAGTGAATGAGTGAGACTGGGATTGAGCGACAGAGTGAGCGAGTGAGGCATTGTGTATGTGAGTCGGTAAGACACACAGGCGATGGGAAAAGGAGATGCAGTCATAGTGAGACACTAAGCAGCTCTTCACAGACGGCATACAGTATCTGTTTGACAAAGACCAAGCCGGTGCCTACCGGGGACATGTAGCACACGCTTTTCCAGCTGGATGCGCCTCCAATTGAAATAGGGCGTCTGTTCATCACCAAACCCGGCACCGACAAGTCCTCTTATCTTTGGAGGGCGCGAGGGCACCTATTGTTACGGGGAATTCACTGAAGAAAGCGTCCCATTGGTCGTCACGTGACCCTTTCCCCGACACAGAACTGCAGGAAGAGAAAAGCACGCATGGCAACCGGGTGGCTGTGATGTCGGACGTGTTTGTGTCAGCGCCCTTAACGCACAATGTTTACCTTTTGTCCCGCGAAGACGTCCCCGTGGCCTCGGCCGTAACGGGCGGCGGATTCGGGCCCGCTCCCTCGCAGATCTTCCGACAGCTGTGTCGTGGAGGAGAGGTGTGAAGAACAAAAACCAACTAATCACTACCAGCTCCAAGTTATCCAAGCAACCTGCTAGTTCTGGTCGCTTAGTGAGGGCGATTGCCACACCCCTGTTTAAGTAATAAAAGAGTACACTCACTGCCTCCAGAGACGGCACAAGTCGGACCTGGGATTGGCCACCCCAGGAAGAAGCAGCCCTGGTCATCCGCTGCTTCCCCTTTCCGCGTCAGGTAGAGCGGCCTGATGGCCGTGAAGTAGGCACCTAACCACTGTCGGTGGGAAACGAAAGGCCAAGCTGTGAAATCCCGTCCGCGGAAACGCTTTCTTCACTTGCTTTTTTTCACATTCAATTCTTCACTTGAATGTGAAAAACAAAACAAAAACATCAAAACAAAAGAAGACACGCTCTGCTCACCCTCTCCTCGTCTACGCTGAAAACAGCTCTGTCCGCACCGTCTCGGAAGTAGATCGTCGCCCCGACACCGGCGCTCACCTGCCTGTCATTCCACTCAGTGACCTGTTACGGGGGACTCTTATTGTAGGCGAGGATACAAACAACTCGAACCGAGCAGAGTCAAAGTTGGAGGGAAACAGAAACCGGCTGGAGGGAACATTGGAATGAGTTACTTTGAAGTCCACCACCGTCTCTTCCGGTACACGGTGCGTGATCGTCAGGGTGGCCATGCAAAAGTACCGGTACAGCGTCATCTCATGTTGCGGCAACCGCTCGCCCGTTAGGAGCCCATGGCAAGCTTCCTCTGTCCGACCCTCTGCCATCTCCAGCAGACGCTTGTGCTCAGGCCTGTGCCCCGTCTCCTGAGAGCTGACATGCATCACAGATTCATAAAAGCAATGTACACTTGAGACATGAAAAAAGAAGAGTCCCCTCAAATGCTAATCAAATCGTGAGCGCAACCAACCTGGGCTCTGCACCATGCGCGTCCTCCAACGGTTCACCGACAACAAAGAATCCTCTGTTTTCGAGGTGGTCGACCAGTGAGCGGCAAGACGCTTCATCCGGAACCATGGCGGAGAGTTCCTGGTATTCCCAGCGTCTACCAACCCTGGGTTAGGGTTAGGGTTAGGATTAGGGCGCTCCCTCATGCGCCATGCAGCAGTACATGGGACTATCATGTAGTCTCCCATGCACTACTACCATGTAACAGGAGGAGAGGAGGGCACGGGCACAAGCAATTTAAATACGTTTGCTTCCATAAAATAAACGAAATGAAATAAAATCAATAAAATAAATAAAATATGTGAGAAAGGTTATGTTTAGGAGGGGGGGGAGGGAATAGGTTATGGTAAGGAACTGATTGAGTGGCTATGTTTTAGGAGAAAGGATGCTGGGGAAGTTATGATGAGGACCGGGACGGATGGAGGGGCGAGACCGATCATCATTTAGGCCAAACGGGGCTATGGAGGAAAGCTTAAAGATCCACCTTCTTACAGCAGCTCTCCTCTGGACCAGGGACCAACCGACATTGGTCTCTAGACCGGACAATGAAAAGTTGTTGATATGATTTGAAATGAAGTGAGTATACAGCCGTTTATCGTTTGTTCCTTTCTGAATATGGTAAATGTGTTGTTATAACCTTGGTTTGATAGTAGCTCCCGTTTCGCCCACATAGATGCTCCTGCATAATTTGCACTGGATGGCGTAGACGACATTGCAGGAGAGTAGTGTGAAGGTCTGCGAGATGGGGACACCGGCTCGACAGTTGAAGATGTATTTCAGGTTGGTAAAAAAGGGGTCGAAGGTTGTGCGTATTGCTTTGTTGTGTGCCGTATGGACTAGCATGTCCTGCAGATTTTTATTACGGCGGTATGACATTACATTTTTAAAAGAAGCGAGTGGGGCGGTTTGAGTTTTGGCGGAATTAAAATGTTGTTTTATAGCTTGCTTGAGGGGGCCTAGTTGTCGCTAGAATGTTGTAATGAATGGAATTAACCTATGTTCCGTGTTCTTTTTTCCATGGAGAACGGGCCGGCCTGGCTGGAAGAGGGCGGTCACTTCCCCTTTAATAGTCCAAAGAAAACGTTTGGAATAGCCGCAAGGTCTAACGGCCTTGAAAAGGGTCCTGCTGGCCTCCTCTACGTGGTGGGGTAGAGAGCAGATGCGGTGGAAACGGATTAGTTGTGACTTGATGATGGAGCTGAAAGTATGCCGGGGATGGTAGCTGGTGTTAAATAATAAGGAAAGCCTGTCCTTGTCTTTAAAATAAACCTTGGTGGCTAATGTTTTGTGTCCATCCTTCGTCTCTGTGAAAAAAACTATCGTGTCAAGGAAGGGGACCTGCTGAAGATGGAGAGTGTGTTTGAGTTTGATATGGGGGTGGTGTGAGTTGAGGTTATGCATAAAGTGGTTGAATTCCGTTTCGGATTTGTCCCAGAGTCCAAAGATATCATCTAGATAGCGGAAATAAATTAAGGGGCGTGACAGGCATTTAAGAAATGCAGATTCCTCCCAGTCGGCCAGATAAATGTCCGCGTAGGCCGGTGAATATTTCCTCCCCATGGCGCAGCCGCATATTTGTAAAAAGAACGATTTCTCGAATAAAAAGTCGTTACGGATAAGAGTGATTTCTAAAAACTTTAAAATAAATGTATCAGGATGAGATGGATCAGGTGACGAAGCCAATGCTTTCTTCACCGCCTCAAGGCCCAGGACAGTGTCGATGTTCGTGTACAAGGAATCTACATAGATTGAAAAGATAAACGTGTTATCGGGGACGGTGAGATTTTTTAACTTGTTAACAAATGTATATGTGTCCTTGAGGTAGCTCGGGTGAGTATGGGATAGGGGGTTTATATAAAAATCTATAAACTCCGCCAAATGGTACAATTCAGAGCCACAGTCACTTACTATGGGGCGTCCCGGAGGGACCACGAATGGAACAGTCCAATTCTCTGGGGGTTTGTGTATTTTGGGGAGAAGGTAGAATAATTAAGACCCTAACCATCGTCTCAGTCTCCAGGTACATGGGCTGCGTGAGAGGGCGATAGTAGAGGGGGTCATTAAGTTGACGTGTCGCCTCCAGAATGTAATTACTTCGATCCTGAATTACAATTTGCCCTCCCTTATCCGCCGGTTTAATAATTATCTCATGGCGAGATTTTAATTTTTTGAGGGCCTGTTGTTGATGGGCAGTAATATTGTCCTCCCCTACAGGACGTCGAGGTCGGAGGTCACGGAAGGAACGGAGGTCCTGATCGATGAGCTGGCGTATAGGCTTCGAGACGGACTTCATGGCTGGTTCCCAGATAGACGTTGTAGTCTCAACGGGTCACGGTCTGGGAGTGACGGTGTGGGGATGAAGGTGAGGCCTCGTTCGAGGATCTCCTGACGGGGACAGATGAAGAGCAGAAAGGTTAGTGACGTTAGATACTGAGGACGGAGGGGACGGCGGTGCGCCTGGTGGTCTGGCTATAAACCCAGCTGAGTCAGCCAGTCATCCAGCATAGACTTCGCTGTCTCCGGAGTCCAGTGAATGTTGTCATGGGCGGTCTGGAATTTAAGTGTCGACAGTGTGTTAAGGTAGCCAGCACGTGAGTCAACGTCCTCGATATTATCTCTAATAAAGTCGTTAAAAGCCTTGACACAACGGAGTTGGGTGGCGGATAGTTAAATAGATACCGTTAAGAGGGGAATAGCAATGCCAGCCTGGGGGAATTTTTCTCTGGCTGTCCTAATTAAACGTCGGGTGTCCTTGATTATTGTGATGGCTGTTTGTTCTCTAAGACAGTTGTTTTTGCCGATGGATAACAAAATGAGTTTAGTGTCCGGTCTGGGAGATGTGTGTCTCAGATAGCGGCTGTTAGGTTTCTTAATGTAGCTCCTGGAAAGCTGTCTATTTGGATGTCGTCCATTTTTCTTTTTGGAATCCGGGCCAAGTTTGAATCGCCCGTGATAATTATGGGTTTTCTGATAGGGAGGGACCACATAGTGGCTTTGCGGTTCGTAGGGGGGTGTATGCAGGGCTGGCGGTAAGAAGTACTGAGCATAGAGGAAGAGAAAAGGGAAGGAGAAGTCGGGGCTTGGCGACTCAGATCTTCCCCCACTGGGGCAAGGGCAACATCAGCAGGAGTGGTCAGAGGAGGCGTGAGAGGGCAAGGGTGAATCTCAACGCAAACTGTGAGTGGGTCAGATTTCTTAATTGAACCATTATTAATGATGTTTATCTTTTTCATTGTCAGGGAAGGTTCCTCCGCCTGGCCAGGTAGTGGAGAGGTCAGCGCCAGCGAGGAGGACGGCGGGCAGAGCCGTTTCCGGGTCGCGTCACCTGTAGGGGAGAGACGGCTGGGTCTAGGGGTTGAGGAAGCGAGAATGGTGACTGGGGGCTCGGGGTCCGGCGTGGGAGATCCAAGGCTCGTCTGCAAGACGCAAGGAGGGTCAATGACTGCCGAGGTGGTCCGCACCGGTGGGACGACCGGAGGCGGACGCGGCCTGGTCACTGGTAAGCGCTGTGGCAGCGGGGGGCTACCTTCCTAGCCATCCCTAATGGTGGGATACCTGTTCTAATGGATTCTTCTAAAATTTCTGTGTGATGGAATTGATTGTAGTATTTGAAAATAATGTTTAATTAATTTCGGGTCTAGATCAGTTGAAAGACTCGTCCCGACCGGAGTCAATTTCAAAAGAGAATGTTTCTGTGGATCTGTGGGGTGAGTAGGCCTACCCAATAGGCTAAACCTATTTCTAAAATCATTAGCCATTTCGTTGGGAGAAAATGGAATGAAAATAAAAAAGGCCCAGGCCTATTTACAAAAACAGGAGGGGGTTTGGGAGTTGGAGTTTAAAAAGAACCAACGTAGGGGCAGACTTTAATGCGGTTTGGGACCACTCTGTGGACAGGACGGCTGTAGTAGAGGGCAGTGATCAGAGATCAGCGTCGGTTGCATTGAGGAAATGGGCTCAGGAATTTTCAGTAATAGATATATGGCGCGTTACCAATCACAATAAACAAGACTTTTTCCGCAAGACATCATTCATTTTCCAGAATAGACTTCATTTTTGTATCGAAGGATCTCCTCGAAAAGGTAAGCACGGACATGATCCCCCTGGCCTTCTCAGATCACAAGGCTGTCATCTGTAGGGCTAACCTTTCCGTATCTCGTGACCGCGCCCCACGCTGGCGCTTCAATACCTCTTTGCTGCGCAATGAGAGCTTTTTGGTGCAACTTGAATCTGGCCTAGCAGAATTCATATCTTTTAACTTGCATTCAGTAGAGGACACTCGTATCCTATGGGATTCTGTAAAAGGCTATATTAGAAGTAACTGCATATCGTTTTCCTCTAATTTAAACAAAACGCGTCAACGCAGGATTCTTGAGCTGGAGGGTGATCTCGGGCAACTAGAAGGTACTATGCACAACAACGTAACTCCTGACTCAATCACCCAACGTAATAAAATAAAAGAGGAGCTGAATTCCCTATCCCGACAGCACGCTGAATTTCTTATCCATCATACGCGCCAGCACCATTACTTTGAGGGGGCCCGCCCCAGCCGGTCACTTGCCTTAAGCCTTCGTGCCAGTGAAAACTTTGCGCACATACCCGCCATTAAAACACCAGCTGGCGCTCCAGTAACTGACCCCAAATTAATTAATGAGACATTCCGCTCCTTTTATTCCAACTTGTATAGTTCTGAAGTTCCTCATGACTCTTCTAAATTTGATTTATTTTTCAAGAATTTAAATCTTACTAAATTGCTGCCCCATGAGGCTACGTCTCTGGACAAACCATTTACCCTACTCGAATTGGAGAGGGCTTTACGCAGTCTTAATAAAGGCAAATCGGCGGGTTTTGACGGAATTCCTCCAGAACTATATTTACAGTGTTGGTCTCAACTTGGCCCTCTATTGCTGAACATGATCAATCATGCCATTTCAAGTGGTTCCTTTTCAAGAGATGTTAACACCGCTACAATCACCTTACTCCATAAAAAAGGGAAAGACCCAAATGAATGTGCAAATTATCGTCCTATATCGCTCTTGAATGCTGACGTTAAACTTTTTGCTAAAGTGCTTGCACTAAGGCTTGAACCCCTTATGAATAAGCTCATTCACCCTGACCAAACTGGCTTCGTAAAATCTCGCTTATCTTCTGATAATGTTCGCAGACTTTTGCACATTGTCGAAGCTTCAGCTGAGGTCCAAACGCCCTGTGCTGTATTATCTCTGGACGCAGAAAAAGCTTTTGATCGCCTTGAATGGCACTATTTATGGGCTGTCCTTCAGCATATGGGATTTGGTATCCATTTCATCAACATGATTAAAACGCTCTACGCCTCCCCTTCAGCCATGGTAATGACTGGCAATATCTGTTCTTCGTTGTTTCCAGTGGGCCGCAGCTCTAGACAAGGCTGCGTTCTTTCTCCACTTTTATTCATTTTATCTTTGGAACCTCTGGCCCAGACGGTGCGTCAGTCAACCCATACTCCTGTTATTGTCCATGGAACAGATCATTTCATCTCTCTTTATTGTGATGATATTTTGCTTTATCTTGGTGATGCAATTAAATCTACACCACATATTTTGTCTATATTTGATCAATTCGGGAGTATCTCTGGCTACAAAATAAACTGGTCTAAGTCAGCTCTCCTTCCTCTAAACGACACTATGAGGCATGCTTCCTTACCAAACATTATTCCAGTAGTTGACAATTTTAAATACCTAGGTCTATCGATTTTTCCTTCATTACAAACTACAGTCTCGGTTAATTATAACTCGACTCTCAGGCAGGTGGAATCCGATTTGGAGCGTTGGTCGTCCATTCCTAATTCATTTCGAGCAAGAGCTTCTATCGTAAAGATGAACATCCTACCGCGAGTCAACTTCTGTAGTTCAATGCTTCCCTTAGCTCCCCCAGTTGGTCACTGGGATAAACTACATACATTTGTTTCCAGGTATGTCTGGAAAGGGAAACGCCCACGGATTAAAATGTCTATTTTGCAGAGGCACAAACTCTCAGGTGGCCTTGGACTTCCAAATTTCCAGTTTTATTTTTGGTCCTCAACCCTTCGTTCTCTTCATACCTGGTTAGATCCAGAGGCTCAGGTAGCCTGGCGTTCATTAGAGGAACATCTAGTAATACCACATAGGCTTTAGGATGTTATTTACTCAAACATCCCTCTCAAAATGTGTAAATCCAAATTTGGCTCTTTAATCTCACATCTTGTTGCCATATGGAGAACTGTGGAATCACAGTCTAGCAATCACTTTAAATTCCATCCTCACCTTCCTTTATTTAATAATTTCGCCCTTTGCTTGGGTGGTCACCCGATGTCCTTCCCTCAGTGGAGGGATAAAGGGATTAATACCCTTTCCGACATTATGTCAGATAATGCGCTCAGATCTTTTCAGGACTTGAAATCGCATTACAATTTACCCGGCACCTCCTTTTTCTTCTACCTACAACTCCGCAGCGCCTTACGGGCATACGGAGTCCCCTGGGGTGAAAACATGGTGCCTCATCCAATTCATAAAATATGTGGCAGTTCATCTACCAAAGGCTTGGTCTCTGCTCTATACACATTTATGTCCAAACATGCAGAAAAACCTTTGCAAGTGGATAGTCGCTGGAGCCATGATCTCTCAATTGCACCTTCTTCAATCAATTGGTCCATAGTCTGGTCAAAGCTTGACCTATCTTCGCGTAATCCCAACCATCAGATGATTCACTACAATTTCATACACAGACTCTACTGCACTCCTCATAAATTATTCTTGATGAAATTAAATCCATCTCCTAACTGCCAGCTATGCTCTCTAGGTACTATAGGTACCTTTGTTCACATGGTCTGGGAGTGCCCTGGGGTGAGCGACTTTTGGAGTATGGTATCCAATAGGATGTCTATAGTACTTGGGCGTACCATCCACTGCTCCCCAACTATCTTATTGCTGAGTGATTTTACGGGTCTAGATCTTTCTCTGATGCACCAACGCTGGTTTTTGGTAGGCCTTACTGCTGCTAAAAAGCTTGTAGCACAGAGATGGAAAGCTCCTCATGACACAGTCATAGATCTGGCTAAATTAGAGAGATCTGTGGCCAGCATGCATGGCGCCCAAGCTAGAAATATTAACTTATGGTCCACCTTTATTGACAGTATGTTGGGAGGGTAGTCATGGCTTACTGTATCTATGCCTTACTCACTGCTTTTTCATCCTTTTCCTTTTCTTTTTGTTTCTTTATCTATTTCACATGTTAGTATTAGGCCTATTGAACAAATTTGCTGAGTTTCTCAAATTATTGATTCTGTCTTTGTGGGAGGCAAGACCTGGGGGTGGGTGGGCTTGGGGGGGAGGGGGGGAGTATGGTTGAGTATTATATGTGTTATGTTGTCTTACTTGTGTATATGTGTAACTGTTTCTTGTATGAAATATAAAATACAATAAAAAATTGATCACAAAAAAAAAGAACCAACGTAGAAAAAATAAGGAAAAGATAATGGAGAGATGTAAAATCAACTAAACTAAAATAAGGTTAAAACCATAGCTTGCAAAAAATGGAGATTAAAACAATAGATGTAGTTATAACCATACGATAAACAAAGAATGTAAAATAATAATGGCAAAATAGAAGACTGTTGATCCGGTCAGCTGGTGCAATGTCTTTTAGCTAGGAGGCATGGTTAGCTTAGCAAGGAAGCAGGATAACGTCGATTCCCCCAATCGGTTCAGTCGAGTGTTTTTTAGCTGGGAGGTAGGCTGTGCTTGGGTTAGGAGACAGGGTGTCGTTGATCCGCCCGAGGGGGTTGTAGAATATCCCAAAACTGTTACAGTCCGAAGTTAAAAAAAAGCTGAACACGTAGATGTCTCTGTACTCACCAGCCAAAAAAGGGGGGGCCATTTGAAGGAGATTCGATTAAAACCAAAGGGAATAAGGTAATTTCCACAGGTGGTAAAAAAGAATAAAGTTTATTCGCTCCAAAATGCAGGTCAACTAAGTTAAGACTAACTTTGTTTAAAAGTAACTTGAAAAAAACAAAGTAAAAGAAGTAAAATACATCCAAATTAGAAACTCCAAAGTTGCGAAAAAAAAGGGTTAGGGTTAGGTTCAAAAGCAAAGGTCGGCGCCGCCACATGCGGTGACGCCGGGGGCACGGGCCATCATCACACAACTAACCTTTATCTCCAACCCAACCCCACACTATGAGATGATGTCCTGGAGGTATTCTACGGAGAGGCCTCCGTATCTGAGCCCCTCAGTGGTGGAGCAGCCGAACGAGGCTTCCCGGCAAGCCTCCTGGCGGTGCTGGCACGTCTAGAAAACATGCGTGCGTGTGCCATCGGCGTGACGCCGTCCGCGGGTGGGTCAAGGGTCACACGGGACCTTCTGGCGGTATGGGCGTGTCCAGGATGGCGCTGTCAGCCGGAGGGTTGAAGGTCTGCCGGGCGCGGTCGGAGCCAACGGGGCTGACGACAGGGACAGCGTCCCGACGAGCGTTGGTCTGGGCAGACCCACTGGGGGGTGTCATGCCGGGAGACGCAGGAGCTGGCTGAAGGGGCGTGGCGAGGGTCCGGCGCCGTGGCAGGGCGGAAGCGCTGGTCTGGGCAAACACATGGGGAGGTGTCGTGCCGGGAGACGCAGGAGCTGGCGGAGGGGGCGTAGTGAGGGTCCGGAGCCAAGGCAGGACGGAGGTAGGTGTCGTTCTCTGCGGCAGGGGCGCGGCCGGAGGGGGTCTCAAGACTGCAGGGAGAGGGGGGAGAAGAGGGAGAGGGGGGGAGGAAGTGGGGAGGAACAGAGAGGAGAAGAGGGAATAGCAGCTGGCCTGGGACGGAGAGCGGTCCTCGCGGTCATCGCTGTCCGGGGCCCCGGGGTCCGGGGAGGGAGGCGGCAGGTCGGAGGAGGGCAGGGAGCCGTCACGCAGGGCGTCCGCGGGGCCACCGTAGCCCTGTAGTGGTCTCGCAGGAGGATGGTGGTGGTGTGTCCCCAGTTGCGAGCGTTGCCATAAAGAAAGGCAAGGGTTGCGGCGTTGGGGACAGCAGGGCGGATGGAGGCCGTCAAGGAGGCGGTGAGCCTGGCGATGATGGGGAGAGGGTCCGGGCCGGAGGCGTTGTCCAGGTGGTGGGCCGCCTTGATGGCCGCGAAGATAAGGCGGTTCTTCAGCGCGAAGTCCGGGTCATCAGAACGCGGGGCGTCCGGAGCTAGGGGTCTGGAGCGCGCGGCAGACGTCTCCGGAGGTCTGGGATGTCGTGGAGGGCGGGGTCGGGCACGGGGCCTAGGACCCGGTCTGGAGGGCACCTGGTGGCGTGGTCCAGGAGGGCCGGTAGGTAGGCCTCGGTCACGGGCGGAAGTTCTGGCACGCGTTAGCTTCGTGGTAGCTGCGCTCATCTCGTCGTGGCAAAAACCCGGACCGGTAGGCCTGAGGCAGGAAAGCTGGGGGATACGAGGCCGACTCGAAGGGAGACGGGTCCCGGGCGGGTCATGAGCGGGCTTCCCAGTCACGTGGAGGGGGGTCGCGGGGAACCCAGTCGCGCCCGTAAGGGTCCGCGAATGACGCGTAAGTGCGTCTCATGGTATGTGGGGGTCTAAAGGGTAGACTAACCAGAGGGGCGATATCCGATGGGTCCCGGGGTCTATGGTGGCGTCTTCCGTGCTGGACCAGAGTCCAGTCGTCGCGCTGGCTCGGAGCAGGCATCATCAACGGTAGGTTGCGTGAAAGGCGAATGGTGAAAGGTTAAAAACTAATAAAAACACGAGTGGTCCGGTAAAAAGTCTGTTTTTATTTGGGTTTAATAACCGTTTATGCAGGTACGACGTTTCGTCACAATAGTGACTTCATCAGGTACAACAGAGCAATAGCAAACCGTGAAAAATGTCCATACAATTACAAAAAACGAGCCGCGGTGACAGTGACAGTAGTAGACGCGTACACACACACGTTCCACTGAGCACTAGGGATGAGTCGTCGCGACCGATTCGTTACAACGAACGAATCCCGAACGTGAACGACAAGAACTGGTTCCCCAAAACAAGAACTGGTTCTTTGATTCATTTTTTTAACATAAACCAAAAATATGGTCACGTAAATAAAATATACAAACGAACAGAGTCTCCCCGCGACTTATATTGATTGAGTCTACAACGTTCTCAAAGATTCAGCCAATGAGAGGTAGCAATGGTGTTGCAATGGCACCTGGGTAAACAAATGACAAGGCGGTACCGTCGAATATGCGCGCTTTCTGTCTGACGTATCTTGGGTCATACCATTCGACGTGGGGCCTCTCATGTATCCCCCTAAATTTCGAAAATAGACTTGACCTCCATCTGTTTATTGGATAAACGCATTTCCCAATCCCAGGAGTCTTTGCTCCATTCTACGTCAATTTAAGAACAAATAAAGAAATTAAACTGCAGTTCGTATTTTTTATTTATGACCATGAAAGTTCTGTAATGCCTGAACAATGAAGAATTAAATGTGAAGTAAAATAAAATTATAAATGTAAAACCATGAATGAAATATAGAGAGTAAGCAAGAGGTATAAATATTGGTGGGACGTTTGTTTATACTATTTAGTGTATCTTCTCGATTTCCAAGGGGGTTAGAGCCTAGAAGTGGTTTAAATTATGCTCACGGCCGTCTCGCGGGGGGGGCGTTAACGAACGTAACAAACGAATCAAAACGAACGAATCAAATAAACGAATCGTTATAGTGAACTGAACTGAAAGAACTAGTTCCCGGAAAATAATCATTTTGCCCATCCCTAGTGGCCACAGGTGACTAGATGGTCCAATCACAGCTCGAAGACTTCAGCAAACTAAAGTTATAGTCTGTCTGTCTGTCTGTCTGTCTGTCTGTCTGTCTCTCTGTCTCTCTGTCTCTCTCCAATTCAAAAAGCTTTATTAGCATGACTATTGGTAAGCCAAACAGTGTTGCCAAAGCGTTACAGTAATACAAATATTACACATAATAACAATAGAGAACGTCAGAACAATATGTACATATATCAACCTATAACAATATAACATACTGATACTGACATATAGAATTAATAGTAAAAAAATAAATAATAATTCAAGTCATTCAATTAATGAAATGAAAAGCTACATAAAGGGCATTATAGGTTACTAGTAATCAGTTATCAATCAAACAGTGAGGCCTGGTCTAGAATTTCATTCTCTCATGTTGTGGCAAGCTGAGATAAACTGTCCTGCGAGGACAGAGCTGTCTTTTCTCTCTCCCAATAATATTTGTAGTTGGTATACATGTGAGTTTATGAAATGTGGGTGTTTTCGACCAAATTTGCTCTCCAATATTCATCGTGAACGTGATATGCGGGCCTAGGTTGTATTTTGGTGCAGAGAGAGAGAGAGAGAGAGAGAGAGAGAGAGAGAGAGAGAGAGAGAGAGAGAGAGAGAGAGAGAGAGAGAGAGAGAGAGGGGGGAGGGGGAGGGAGAGAGGGGGAGGGAGAGAGGGGGAGGGAGAGAGAGAGAGAGAGAGAGAGAGAGGGGGAGGGGGAGGGAGAGAGGGGGAGGGAGAGAGAGGGAGAGAGAGAGAGATCGGACAAACGGCCCTTCGGAACAATGGGTTCCGTTTTCGTAACATTGAACCGTCGGCCTAGTGGCATGTCGATCTAATGGGAAATATTTCGGACCATTGAGACGTCGGAACAATGAGGCGTCGGAATTACGGCATGGCACCGTCGTTTACCTTCATCACAGACTACAACACACACTCAGATATTTCCCATGATCCTTTGTGCAACACGTTGACGGGGCCTATACAAATAATGTTTGCAAATATTCAATTTCCTTCCAATTTCCCTGCAAGGTCCCTGTGAATGGGGGCAGTAGCAATAACAGTTTTTATAGAGCCAGTGTGAGCCGGAGTAAAGTGATGTATAGAGACAGATGTCTGGATGAGGTATGTAGCGGCATAATCATTCAGCGCACGGTAGGCCATTGCATCCAATGAGCTCGAGTTGAAAAAGTATAATGCTTACAGCACCTGGTATTCCCAGGCGGTCACCCATCCAAGCACTAACCAGGCCCGACCCTGCTTAGCTTCCGAGATCAGACGAGATCGGGCGTGCCTAAGGAGGTATGGCCGTAAGCATTTATAGACTTGACCATATTAGCTTTTATACAGGGGGAGGACGTAAGGAGTGAGCGCTGCCGTGGCCAGAGACGGGACTTGTACAGAAACAATGATTAGATCCATAATGAATGAATGAATGAATAAGTTATTCCAGACTCAGAGTTACATATTTGAACGCAATGCATTACACTGCTTTGGCGTCATCGTTTGCGTGATCTTTTGAAGAAACGTAGCGTTGCAAAACCTGGGATGGACTAAGGTGGACCGCCGTCATTGCAGCTCTCTGCTACGTCACTACACTGTCCACATGTTTCACAAATAGAGTTTGAGGAGACGTCGTCAGAGTCTGTATGTTGCTTAAATTCTCCAAAACAGTGGGCGCTAAAGATCAGCGCACGGTAGGCCATTGCATCCAATGAGCTCGAGTTGAAATAATATAATGCTTACAGCACCTGGTATTCCCAGGGGGTCACCCATCCAAGTACTAACCAGGCCCGACCCTGCTTAGCTTCCGAGATCGGACGAGATCGGGTGTGCCTATGGTGGTATGGCCGTAAGCAATTATAGACTTGACCATATTAGCTTTTATACACGAGGAGGACGTAAGGAGTGAGAGCGCTGCCGTGGCCAGAGACGGGATTTGTACAGAAACAATGATCCATAATGAATGAATGAATACGTTATTGCAGACTCAGAATTACATATTTGAACGCAATGCATTACACTGCTTGGGCGTCATCGTTTGCGTGATCTTTTGAAGAAAGGTAGCGTTGCAAAACCTGGGATGGACTAAGGTGGACCGCCGTCATTGCAGCTCTCTGCTACGTCACTACACTGTCCACATGTTTCACAAATAGAGTTTGAGGAGACGTCGTCAGAGTCTGTATGTTGCTTAAATTCTCCAAAACAGTGGGCGCTAAAGATCAGCGCACGGTAGGCCATTGCATCCAATGAGCTCGAGTTGAAAAAGTATAATGCTTACAGCACCTGGTATTCCCAGGCGGTCACCCATCCAAGTACTAACCAGGCCCGACCCTGCATAGCTTCCGAGATCAGACGAGATCGGGCGTGCCTAAGGTGGTATAGCGGTAAGCATTTATAGACTTGACCATATTAGCTTTTATACAGGGGGAGGACGTAGGGAGTGAGAGCGCTGCCGTGGCCAGAGACGGGACTTGTACAGAAACAATGATTAGATCCATAAGGAAGGAATGAATACGTTATTCCAGACTCAGAGTTACATATTTGAACGCAATGCATTACACTGCTTTGGCGGCATCGTTTGCGTGATCTTTTGAAGAAACGTGGCGTTGCAAAACCTGGGATGGACTAAGGTGGACCGCCGTCATTGCAGCTCTCTGCTACGTCACTACACTGTCCACATGTTTCACAAATAGAGTTTGAGGAGACGTCGTCAGAGTCTGTATGTTGCTTAAATTCTCCAAAACAGTGGGCGCTAAAGATCAGCGCACGGTAGGCCATTGCATCCAATGAGCTCGAGTTGAAATAGTATAATGCTTACAGCACCTGGTATCCCCAGGCGGTCAACCATCCAAGTACTAACCAGGCCCGACCCTGCTTAGCTTTCGAGATCAGACGAGATCGGGTGTGCCTAAGGTGGTATGGCCGTAAGCAATTATAGACTTGACCATATTAGCTTTTATACACGAGGAGGACGTAAGGAGTGAGAGCGCTGCCGTGGCCAGAGACGGGACTTGTACAGAAACAATGATCCATAATGAATGAATGAATACGTTATTCCAGACTCAGAATTACATATTTGAACGGAATGCATTACACTGCTTGGGCGTCATCGTTTGCGTGATCTTTTGAAGAAACGTAGCGTTGCAAAACCTGGGATGGACTAAGGTGGACCGCCGTCATTGCAGCTCTCTGCTACGTCACTACACTGTCCACATGTTTCACAAATAGAGTTTGAGGAGACGTCGTCAGAGTCTGTATGTTGCTTAAATTCTCCAAAACAGTGGGCGCTAAAGATCAGCGCACGGTAGGCCATTGCATCCATTGAGCTCGAGTTGAAATAGTATAATGCTTACAGCACCTGGTATTCCCAGCCGGTCACCCATCCAAGTACTAACCAGGCCCGACCCTGCTTAGCTTCCGAGATCAGACGAGATCGGGCGTGCCTAAGGTGGTATGGCCGTAAGCAATTAAAGACTTGACCATATTAGCTTTTATACAGGAGGAGGACGTAAGGAGTGAGAGCACTGCCGTGGCCAGAGACGGGACTTGTACAGAAACAATGATTAGATCCATAATGAATACGATATTCCAGACTCAGAGTTACATATTTGAACGCAATGCATTACACTGCTTGGGCGTCATCGTTTGCGTGATCTTTTGAAGAAACGTAGCGTTGCAAAACGAGCTGAATGTTTTTTCACCTGGTACTCCCAGGCGGTCACCCATCCAAGTACTAACCAGGCCCGACCCTGCATAGCTTCCGAGATCAGACGAGATCGGGCGTGCCTAAGATGGTATGGCCGTAAGCAATTATAGACTTGCCCATATTAGCTTTTATACAGGAGGAGGACGTAAGGAGTGAGAGCGCTGCCGTGGCCAGAGACGGGACTTGTACAGAAACAATGATTAGATCCATAATGAATGAATGAATACGTTATTCCAGTGTCGGAGTTACATATTTGAACGCAATGCATTTCACTGCTTTGGCGTCATCGTTTGCGTGATCTTTTGAAGAACCGTAGCGTTGCAAAACCTTTGGATGGACTAAGGTGGACCGCCGTCATTGCAGCTCTCTGCTACGTCACTACACTGTCCACATGTTTCACAAATAGAGTTTGAGGAGACGTCGTCAGAGTCTGTATGTTGCTTAAATTCTCCAAAACAGTGGGCGCTAAAGATCAGCGCACGGTAGGCCATTGCATCCAATGAGCTCGAGTTGAAAAAGTATAATGCTTACAGCACCTGGTATTCCCAGGGGGTCACCCATCCAAGTACTAACCAGGCCCGACCCTGCTTAGCTTCCGAGATCAGACGAGATCGGGCGTGCCTAAGGTGGTATGGCCGTAAGCATTTATAGACTTGACCATATTAGCTTTTATACAGGGGGAGGACGTAAGGAGTGAGAGCGCTGCCGTGGCCAGAGACGGGACTTGTACAGAAACAATGATTAGATCCATAATGAATGAATGAATATGTTATTCCAGACTCAGAGTTACATATTTGAACGCAATGCATTACACTGCTTGGGCGTCATCGTTTGCGTGATCTTTTGAAGAAACGTAGCGTGGCAAAACCTGGGATGGACTAAGGTGGACCGCCGTCATTGCAGCTCTCTGCTACGTCACTACACTGTCCACATGTTTCACAAATAGAGTTTGAGGAGACGTCGTCAGAGTCTGTATGTTGCTTAAATTCTCCAAAACAGTGGGCGCTAAAGATCAGCGCACGGTAGGCCATTGCATCCAATGAGCTCGAGTTGAAATAGTATAATGCTTACAGCACCTGGTATTCCCAGGCGGTCACCCATCCAAGTACTAACCAGGCCCGACCCTGCTTACCTTCTGAGATCAGACTAGATCGGGCGTGCCTAAGGTGGTATGGCCGTAAGCAATTATAGGCTTGACCATATTAGCTTTTATACAGGAGGAGGACGTAAGGAGTGAGAGCGCTGTGGCCAGAGACGGGACTTGTACAGAAACAATGATTAGATCCATAAGGAAGGAATGAATACGTTATTCCAGACTCAGAGTTACATATTTGAACGCAATGCATTACACTGCTTTGGCGTCATCGTTTGCGTGATCTTTTGAAGAAACGTAGCGTTGCAAAACCTGGGATGGACTAAGGTGGACCGCCGTCATTGCAGCTCTCTGCTACGTCACTACACTGTCCACATGTTTCACAAATAGAGTTTGAGGAGACGTCGTCAGAGTCTGTATGTTGCTTAAATTCTCCAAAACAGTGGGCGCTAAAGATCAGCGCACGGTAGGCCATTGCATCCAATGAGCTCGAGTTTAAATAGTATAATGCTTACAGCACCTGGTATTCCCAGGCGGTCACCCCTCCAAGTACTAACCAGGCCACACCCTGCTTAGCTTCCGAGATCAGACGAGATCGGGCGTGCCTAAGGTGGTATGGCCGTAAGCAATTATAGAGTTGACCATATTGGCTTTTATACAGGAGGAGGACGTAAGGAGTGAGAGCGCTGCCGTGGCCAGAGACGGGACTTGTACAGAAACAATGATTAGATCCATAATGAATGAATGAATACGTTATTCCAGACTCAGAGTTACATATTTGAACGCAATGCATTACACTGCTTTGGCGTCATCGTTTGCGTGATCTTTTGAAGAAACGTAGCGTTGCAAAACCTGGGATGGACTAAGGTGGACCGCCGTCATTGCAGCTCTCTGCTACGTCACTACACTGTCCCCACATGTTTCACAAATAGAGTTTGAGGAGACGTCGTCAGAGTCTGTATGTTGCTTAAATTCTCCAAAACAGTGGGCGCTAAAGATCAGCGCACGGTAGGCCATTGCATCCAATGAGCTCGAGTTGAAAAAGTATAATGCTTACAGCACCTGGTATTCCCAGGCGGTCACCCATCCAAGTACTAACCAGGCCCGTCCCTGCTTAGCTACCGAGATCAGACGAGATCGGGCGTCCCTAAGGTGGTATGGCCGTAAGCAATTATAGACTTGACCATATTAGCTTTTATAGAGGAGGAGGACGTAAGGAGTGAGAGCGCTGCCGTGGCCAGAGACGGGACTTGTACAGAAACAATGATTAGATCCATAATGAATGAATGAATACGTTATTCCAGACTCAGAGTTACATATTTGAACGCAATGCATTACACTGCTTGGGCGTCATCGTTTCAACCCGGTCTCACAGGAATCCGTGTAATGACTACGGACGCTTAACTTGAAATCCGTAGCCACATCACGGAAACACGCCGATTTCCGTGATGTGGCCACGGAATTCGCTCCAATGCAAGTTAATGACACTGATGTTCCGTGGCTCACACACGGATCCCCGTTTCAACGAGCGAGTCGACCACGGGGATTAATTCAAAACCCGTGGTGGTCTCACTGAAACACTTAAATTGTCCTTGATGTGTCCACGGAAGTTGCTCCAATGCAAGTAAATGACACTGATATTCCGTGGCACACACACACAGATTCCCGTTTCAATCTGTGTGTGTGCCAAAGTTGACCACGGCGGGGGCTTGACTCAAAATCTGTGCTGGTCTGACGGAATCACTTAAATTGTCCGTGATGTGGCTACGGAATTGGCTCCAATGCAAGTAAATGACACTTTTATTCAGTGGCTCACACACGGATCCCCGTTTCAACGAGCGAGTCGACCACGGGCGCCTAACTCACAGTCCGTGGTGGTCTCACGTAATCACTTAAATTGTCCGTGATGTGGCTACGGAATTGGCTCCAATGCAAGTCAATGACACTGTTATTCCGTGGCTCACACACGGATCCCCGTTTCAACGAGCGAGTCGACCACGGGTGCTTAACTCACAGTCCGTGTTGGTCTCACGGAATCACTTAAATCGTCCGTGACATGGCCACGGAATTTGCTCCCATGCAAGTCAATGACACTGTTATTCCGTGGCTCACACACGGATCCCCGTTTCAACGAGCGAGTCGACCACGGGTGCTTAACTCACATTCCGTGTTGGTCTCACGGAATCAGTTAAATCGTCCGTGATGTGGCCACGGAATTTGCTCCAATGCAAGTAAATGACACTGTTATTCCGTGGCTCACACATGGATCCCCGTTTCAACGAGCGAGTCGACCACGGGCGCTTAACTCACAGTCCGTGGTGGTCTCACGGAATCACTTAAATGGTCCGTGATGTGGCTACGGAATTGACTCCAATGCAAGTAAATGACAATGTTATTCCGTGGCTCACACACGGATCCCCGTTTCAACGAGCGAGTCGACCACGGGCGCTTAACTCACAGTCCGTGTTGGTCTCACGGAATCACTTAAATCGTCCGTGATGTGGCCACGGAATTTGCTCCAATGCAAGTAAATGACACTGTTATTCCGTGGCTCACACACGGATCCCCGTTTCAACGAGCGAGTCGACCACGGGCGCTTAACTCACAGTCCGTGGTGGTCTCACGGAATCACTTAAATGGTCCGTGATGTGGCTACGGAATTGACTCCAATGCAAGTAAATGACAATGTTATTCCGTGGCTCACACATGGATCCCCGTTTCAACGAGCGAGTCGACCACGGGCGCTTAACTCACAGTCCGTGGTGGTCTCACGGAATCACTTAAATGGTCCGTGATGTGGCTACGGAATTGACTCCAATGCAAGTAAATGACAATGTTATTCCGTGGCTCACACACGGATCCCCGTTTCAACGAGCGAGTCGACCACGGGCGCTTAACTCACAGTCCGTGTTGGTCTCACGGAATCACTTAAATCGTCCGTGATGTGGCCACGGAATTTGCTCCAATGCAAGTAAATGACACTGTTATTCCGTGGCTCACACACGGATCCCCGTTTCAACGAGCGAGTCGACCACGGGCGCTTAACTCACAGTCCGTGGTGGTCTCACGGAATCACTTAAATGGTCCGTGATGTGGCTACGGAATTGACTCCAATGCAAGTAAATGACAATGTTATTCCTTGGCTCACACATGGATCCCCCTTTCAACGAGCGAGTCGACCACGGGCGCTTAACTCACAGTCTGTGTTGGTCTCACGGAATCACTTAAATCGTCCGTGATGTGGCCACGGATTTTGCCCCAATGCAAGTAAATGACACTGTTATTCCGTGGCTCACACACGAGAGAGAGAGAGAGAGAGAGAGAGAGAGAGAGAGAGAGAGAGAGAGAGAGAGAGAGAGAGAGAGAGAGCGCGCTCGCTTCAGAAGGGGTGTGGCAGAAAGTACAGTGCACCCTAGGTAGGCTATGCGTCAAAACCACAAATGCAACAAAGGGTCCATGCTTTGTATTATGGAATATGGATACTACAATTTTGGCAGCAGATAGTGTGGTACACACTCTATTATGTATCGTGCTCATGCTCACGAAAATAATCTATTGAACTGTGTCCCAGAGCACGGTTGTCTGACTTATTTTGTGCTACACAGAACACAAACCATAGCCTTTCAATTGGGATATTTGATTCGACTATAGAAGGGGTGTGCGCTGGTACAGGGCACCCTCTTATGTATGTGTCAAAACAACATATGCACCAAAGGGTAAATGAAGTATTAGAGATACTCTGATATCCCCTTTTTTTTCAGCAGACCTCCTCAAATACATTTCGTGCTCATGCTCAGGAAGATTAATCGATTGAATCGTGTCCCAGAGCATGATTGTCCGACTTTATTCGTACTGCAGAACGAAATGTAAACCCATGCCTTTTGGATGGGAGCGTTTCTCAGAATATAAACAGGTAGCTATATAAATATGTATATAATAAATAAATAAATATGTAATTAATTAAATACGTCAATACGTCACTCTGAGAGATGCGCACGGACATTGACGCAGCCGCGAAAGCAAAACACCAGGTTCATTGATTGAACGAGCCAGGGTTATTTTAATTAATTAATTCAGTTATCATGTCATTCCTCTTCATGAGTGTTTATTGACTATTCCTGGTGATTTAAATGCTCATTGCAAGCTTCCTATTTATGTCTAGTGTAGGCTATACTGTCAATAAGCACCCTCCCCGTCCGATATGGATATGGAGAATACGCCCCAGTGATGGTGGTGTCATATCTATGAAAGAGGGCATTCAAATATGTAACGGATAATGTATAGAATAACATATTAATTAAATAATTAATTAAATTAAGGGTGGTTCATTTTGTTTGATAATCTCAAAATATTTTTTTTTTTGTTAGAGGACTTTTGGTGTAAACCGAAATCGTATGATTGGCCCCAAAACCAATTTAAATATCCAAAAAATAACTATTTTGTTGCTTGTCCATTCACAAACCCTTCCTATCAACTTCGGTTAGGCCTACAATGTTAAATGTTAAACTGATATTGCCTCATAAAATGTAGCCTAGGCCTATGTCTTATTTTTATTATGCAAACAAACTCAAAATACTCTTGCAAACCATTGCTGTTTTATTGAAACTGGTCAGCGATACACAAAAAACACATAGCCAACAAATGCAGAGATGACCAAGTCATTAATTAATATTCGGGCGATTCGGTTGACATTGTGGCTGCGCGTCATAGCTTCGTCACACAGTTACACATTGCGCCTTTTCCAGTCATTGCAGGATCACTTTCAACAGGTATGTAGCCTATTTCCTGCATGTTTAATATGCGTTTAATATGCATTGTTATATAAACGTTGTCTCAGACTTTTCTCGTGTTAGCTAGAGCCATTATCTCTGATTAGTTAATTTAGCTAGGGTTATCAAAACAGGTGCCTATTTTTAGACAGCCAGCATTATAGTTGAACTATGTGCGCAATGCGTCGCGTTCCTCTGTGTTTGTGCAAATACCAGATGTGTAGGGTATTACATGAGCGCCATGTACATTAGGGATGGAGTGCATGCATTAGGGATAAGTGAAGTGGAATAGTGGCCTGGATTTTACACGAATCACGTACGCACATAGTAGCCTAGGAGCCATTCGGTCGGTACTAGTTCCGCGTTCCTCATCCTTTGGGTCGAATCTCGGGAGGTGACGTTCTGTTATTCTTCTGTGAATCTAAAACTCCGTGACCACGCAGACGCTTCGACGCAGTCATGAACCTTGCAAAGAGTACCTGAGACACTCAGGGAGTGAACGCTGATTGGCTAATACTATGGAGGTAGATTTGTGTCTTTATTATGCAATCAAAAATAATAGGTTTGAGAGCAAAACTTTCCACACTGCAATCAAAAAATAGATTTGAGAGCAAAACTATCGACACTGCAATCAAAAAATGTTTTATTGCAAGATAAATAATGTGATAAAAAAAATATTAATGGGAATCCAAAAGTTTTGTTTGCAAACCCAAAAGTTTTGTTTGCAAATCCAAAAGTTTTGTTTGCGAATCCAAAAGTTTTGTTTGCGAATCAAAAAGCTTTGTTTGCGAATCCTAAAGTTTAGCTTGCGAATCCAAAAGCTTTGCTTGCTGTTGAGCTGAATCTCGTGGGCGGGACCTACACCGAAAGATGTAAGACACGTCTCTATTGGCCAGTCTCGATTGGAGTGACAGCTTGGCAACATCCGAAAAGCCGCTGTCCCCCGACCGCCTCCAGAAGCAGATTGTCGGCCTGACGGACAGGGTGTTCGTTTGTGCCTCTCAATCCGCGGCGGCGGTCAACAACATCGCCCTGCTCTCCTCTGCCATGGTCTCCTTGTCGGCTGACAGGGAGGCCTACGGGATATTCAGGGCGCGCAAGCGCGCGCACGGGACAAGCTCATAAGGCGAAGCCTAGACGGCGTAGCCTACATGAAATAGAACTCCCTCTCTCGTTACTAACTGTGGATGTTGCCAAGCTGTCACTCCGATCGAGACTGGCCAATAGAGACATGTCTTACATCTTTCGGCGTAGGTCCCGCCCCCCCAGATTCAGCTCAACAGCAAGCAAAGCTTTTGGATTCGCAAGCAAAACTTAAAGGTTGGGTAGGTGATTTGCGAAACGCCAGCAGATTTTGAAAATACACAACTCAAATGGTCCTACCCCCTCTCCTTCAACGCTGACTCTGACTCCACCCATTCCAAGTACCTGGACGCGCAATCATGCACGAGCGCGAACAGAGATGCGCGAGAGAGAGCCAGGCTAGAGTAGGTTTTCGTTTAACAACATGGCACTACATTCAGCTGTAAGTTGCACCCAGTACCGCGGGAAGTAGGAGTGCTGGGGGTGCTGCAACACCCCCTGTCCGAGGCCCTGTCTTATCACAGAAAACGATCATTTCTAAAAACTCCGGCCAAAGTGGAGATTTCTGAAAACGCCGGTTATGTGTTGTCGTGTCAACGGGGAGAAACGGGATTTTAGGTTCTGAAGCGTCACATTATGCACCAGGAAATGCTTAACGTCATGTGAGCGCCCGCTGTACCGTATTGGTCCGAATATAAACACAAACCCCATTGTAAGACGACCTATATTTGGAAAAAAGATTTGAAGACCAGATCCGTTTTTTATGAAACATAAATTGTATTCATTGAAATAATATACGAAAATAAAAAGGCATCGAATAAAACACTGCATTGCCACTAAACAGTAGTGCAAATAGGCCGTACTGATGTGTACACCAAAGACTATTCCTGACACTCCTCTGCCCCGCTGTGTTCGCTCTGGCTGTGGTCGCTCCGAACTGTTTCGGCCCGTGGCAAAGCGAGTCATCCTCGCTGCTGTCCAACGCATTTTGAGACGCAGCATTTATTTAATGCTCATATGACCTAGTGCTGAAAAAAGGTTATATGAAAAAGTGTGAGGGTGGCGGGGGTGCGCTAAACTTGTTCTGTGAGCAGCTGGATGTGAACGATCGATTTTCAACTGTCCGCGCATGCACTGGTGTAATTGAGCTGCGCTGCTATACATCTTTTTTTATCAATGTAACGAGTTGCGAGTCTAGTGCAGGCTGAGTTTTTTTTTTTCCCAGCACCCCCTGCTGAGAATACGTTCTCGCTGCAATGGTTGGACCAGATGTTATAAACATTAAACGGTCACATAAATCATTACTATTTTTAGAAAATGTATGTTTGTTTCATATAATTGTATTGGAAGTCCTGGTTTTCACTAGGGTTGCCGCGGTGTGGACATTTTCACAACGAGTAATACACTCGTCTCCACACCGGTATTACCGAGTATAAACGGTATAAACTTTGAAACTAGGTCAACCGCCACACAAGCATCGGTTTTTAGACCCTTCTCGTCCTTCAGTTGCCGCCAACGTTCGAAAGCAGCGCCTAGGATTATTCTTGATTTCAGTTTTTCTCTTTCAGCGTTTTTATTATCAATTACTCTCTGAAAAAGAGTTTTCCTTCTCTTTGCTGGTGGTGGTGGTGGTGGTGGTGGGGATGGTGGCGTCTTGTCTGCCATGGAAATTGTCTTCTACTGCTAGGTCCAAATGTGGATTAACTATAGTTCCAGTAGCTACCGCAGGATAACAACAAACAGGAGCTTGCTCTGGGTCACGAGTACTGCACGAAGGGGTCGCGCGCGGGGCGCGGGGGAGGGGGAGTGCAGTACGACCGTTTGATTGACGTACTTACTGTCCAATGCAACTCGGTGGCAATGGAAATGATTGGCTGGAGTTTTTCGAGCCCTGCCCGTTCCACAGATGATTGACTTGTTTAATTTTCATGTCAGTACTTCTAACTCAGTGGCTGTAAGCGGGTTATGATAAGGATTTCAAGTAATTTTGCAAAAATGGCCAAAAAAGCAAATCACCTATACAACCTTTAAGGATTCGCAAGCAAAGCTTTTTGATTCGCAAACAAAACTTTTGGATTCGCAAACAAAACTTTTGGATTTGCAAACAAAACTTTTGGGTTTGCAAACAAAACTTTTGGATTCCCATTAATATTTTTTTTATCACATTAATTTATCTTGCAATAAAACATTTTTTGATTGCAGTGTCGATAGTTTTGCTCTCAAATCAATTTTTTGATTGCAGTGTGGAAAGTTTTGCTCTCAAACCTATTTTTTGATTGCAGTGTGAAAAGTTTTGCTCTCAAACCTATTATTTTTGATTGCATAATAAAAACCTAATTTACATCACTCATTGACTGATTCTGTTGGTTTTTCACAGTGTTTGATATGTTAAAACATTTCCTTTTTGTCAGAAAGCAGTGATAGTGACATATGGTATAGTGGTCTGGCCAACTTTGTGGATGTTGGAGTGGGATTTTCGAATCACTATTGTAACAAGCATATAGAAAAACAGATATTTTCTGTTTTGCAATATGTCAGTTGCCAATGCCTGCCCAAAGGGTAATATGTGGTTGCACTGAAGAGGCTGAGGTTACCACTGGGAGGCATATTGCAGTGGTCACTATAAATGGTATGTCCTGGAAGTCACACTTTTTGTTTCAGTATCACAGAACTTGCACCCCAACTTAACATCTGCAAGCACGGCAAACTTCAATTCATCAATATACCAGCAATTACCAAACGTTAAATTTCTTGTCAAATGAAACTATTATGACTATTATCAATCAACTTTACCACAATTGTGTCTGTGAAACATCCTTAGTGTAATGTTTTTTTTTTCACAGGACGATACGAGATGTGTTTACCCCGAAAGGTCTGCTCTTGCTGCACAACAGAATGGACTCCAGGGGTAAAGGACCTTCTACAGTATAATTACTGGCCAAGCACTACCAACTGCCAGACTTTATATTCGTTTGATGTTTTTGAGGCATTTTCAAACATAAAGTTGGCAGCTCCCTCCCTGTCGAAGCATGCTTTTTTAAAGCTTCTGGAGCACCAGTCTGTTCGAGGAGGAAGGGTAAGTCTGCCTGAATCGCATTGTAACACACAATTATAACTGTATTTGTAATTTTGTGGGTATGTTTCTTTTTTTGAAATCCTAATAGATTTTTTTTTCCTTTCATAGCCAGGGAAAATCTGTGCAGATATGTTCCAGAGGAGCTACTTTGAATATTGCTTATGCAAGCACACAGAGGACACAATGTCTGAAGTTGACCCTTTTTGCTGTCCAGCCTGTCAACCTGATATGTTGGCAGTATGCTGTGATGGCAACCGGAAACATTATCGTTTCAAAAAGTCAAGGGGGTATGTAAATATTACACAGACGTTAATGTAGCTATTTGAACAACAACATTGTCATTGAAATAGTTTCATGTCGAGTAATGTGTCGTTAGTTAAATAGGCATTTTGTGATCATTTGCAATGCACAGAACTGAGGAACCCTCTTTATATGAGGGCTTGTTCATAGCCAAAGACGATGAAGTTCTGGCCTTTCAGGAGAATATCAGAGGAAGCAGCGGGGCAAGAGTAAGTTTGATTCTGCATACCACAATCTGTTTATGTATGTGTGTAAGGTATGTGTTTCTAGTCGAAATGAGTAACAGCTGACTTCACAGGCAAATGACAATGGGACATGTGGGGTGTCAAGGTTCAGGGCAAGTAAGGAGGCCTCAAAGAAATCTTCCTCAAAATTGATGAAGAGGGCATACAGGTGGCAGTCTGCAGGTATGTTGGTATGTCAGAAGAATGTTATTGTACAGTGCCATTTGCCACTCATGTTGTGGACACATACATCTGAATGTCATATTTGATGTACAGTAAAAAATCAAGAAATGTGAGTGTGTGAGGTTTTGAGCAACTCTTTGTGTGTAAGTTGATGATTATCCATATTGTCTCTTATCAATCAGACATGGGATATTATTGCGAGGACTGAACCACTACCGTGGCGAAATATTTGCCTACCCCATGTTTTTGAAGAAAGAATTGGGAGAGAGGGCAAATGTCACTTTCTTCTGCATGGATGTTGTCTGCAGGTAATTTCTCTTTGTCAACCTACTGTATATTAAATGACAAGTACCTCAGTATTTAAGTCAGGATCGTGGTTTTAGATTGATGTCCCAGCAAAATGTGTTGCAACGTGCGTAATACCCACTAATGTTGCTCTTGTTTTGTAGGTACTGGCCCTACCTAAGCAAAGTGGTTGATGAGTTTCCAGATCTTCAGCCTTTGATGCATATGAGACCATTTCTCAGTGTAATGCACGCCAAAGCACATACAGCAAAATGCGAGGTACCTGAAATAATAATAATGCTTTACATTGCACTTTTAACATTAAGTAAAAGTGCAATGAAATGAATGGTAAAACACTATGTTGCAGGTGAGATGGGGTGGCAGAAATCAGGATGGAGCAGGGAACACAGTTGGAGAGGAAGTTGAACAAGTATGTTATTACTGTCATTATTGAAACGGTGGACATAGGACTCTTAGGACTCATTCGCATCATGCGAATGATGATGCACATCTGCAGGGAATGGGGAGAACAGTTACTCTATTGCCGCTTCAGAAAATCAAACATGCTGTATGACTGGCCTATGTATTCACAAAATGCTTTGAATCAAAGACAGGATCTATTATGTTTTTTTGAATGTATTTTTTGACAGTTTATATAGGGATAATTTAATTAATGTATTGTCTTTACATCTAGGTGAACAGCTTTCTCTCCAGGGCAGCTCTTATCACAAAATACATGACAAAAGCAGGTTGGTATAGCACATTTAATGTTATGACACAATACACTGACACCATAAACTGAAGAGAACGCTCTTAAGACAGACTTATTATGGTATTATTATTTTATGTTATTACACACACTTTTAGAACAAGTCATGTCCATCAGATTTTCTCAACTGCAATTGCCTTTCCAATGTGAATCTGTCCTATCCAGCATGTGGATTTATTTATGTTTAAATTAGGGAGAGAAAATATGCTGACGCAACAGGCCATGGGTTGGAACAGAAAAAAGACAGAGAACCTCCACAAAGCTTTGGCCCAGAGATACGTCACAGTAAGCTCATTGATAAAGATCTGATGAACACTTTTTTTTGCTGGAAGATGGCATGAAATTGTTTTACCTTTTTTTTTGTGTTTTCAAGTTCTCAGAGAGGGCAAAACTGGAAGCTGCCAGCCTCAGTGACTTTCAGCAAAAGCAAAACCTCACTCAGCAAACAATAGAGCAGTGGGTGTTTGATGTCCAGCAATGGGCAGTCACAGGTAAATCAAGCACATTGCAACAACAACTATTCAAACATAAAGTGGATATAAATTGGAAAATGAAATGATCACTGACTGTCTTACCTATTTAGATCGAGTCTACACACAAGGGTGTACAGAGGACCTCAGGGCAGAAATAGAGACCATCACAGTAACCCTCCTACGCAAGAAGCAGGACCTCTATCGTCAGCATGGTTTGTTGATCGCTATTGTAATGGCACATTACAAAATCAAAAAAAAAGAAAAATGGTGTCCATGACAGTTTTTTAGGCTATTGTTTCACTTTGCAGATAGCAACCAGACAAGACACAGCAAGCGAAGAAAACTTAGAGATTTAAAAAAAAAACTAAGAGATAAGGTCTTGCAGTACAACGCATCTGAAGAAGATGAAATTGATGAGGACTTGGCCTGCAATTTGACGGAGGGCTACATCCTGCCATGGGAGAGAAGTGAAGATGGTATGATGTTTTCCCTTCTGACTAAAACATAAACATAATTCCCCCTCTCAAATGCTTCATTGGCATGACTGTTTGAGTACAGTAGTCTCTGTCTCTCTCTCACACTCTCTGTCTGTCTGTCTCTATCGCTCTGTCCCTCTCTCTTTCTCTGTGGGTTTGTAATGTTATCAAAGTATTCCTTTTTTATATTTCCATCACTTTCCTCTACCTACAGGCCACTCATTCAGATTGAAAAGGTCACTCTTTGACCGAATTATGCTTAAACGGTATGAGGAGGAGCAGAGCATCCTCATCAAAGAAATTACACAGCACATCATGTCATTAAGGAAGGAGATAAAGGGAGTGGAGAAACTCAAAGACAACATTGGGATGTTCGGTATGTTGAATTCTGAACATTTATTTTCCTCAAAATGTAATTCAAAGTAAATGTTATTTGTGACATACAAATATACAGGTATACATGAAACGAAATGCTTAGTCCCTTGACTCCTGACCCTGCAGTGTGTAATAAGTAAATAAATAGGAAAAAATAGGAAGAATAAAGAAAGAATGTTTTTGAAATTCTTGTTTTGAAAAAACTGTTTCCCATTTTCAATATTTTCTATTTCAATACAGATTTTGGTGACATGTCAGAGGATGCTGCAAAAGGTTTCGAAAGTGTCCTCATGTGGAGGTCCACCGAACTGGAGAATTCATGCCAACAAGCTGTGAGCTCATACAGTGCTATAGTTGATGAGTTAAGCCTGCCACACACATAAAGATAATCGGGCTGATTTTGCCCCGATTTTCCCCCTTCCGATCACGGACAGACATCGCCCGATTATCTTAAGCTCTTAAGATTATTTTATAAGATTCTCTTGTAGTGTGTGGTGTGTTAAGAGTGAAATTCGGCCGACAATCGGCTCCGAAATCAGTCGGCGCCGATAATCGTAAGTATTAAACATGTTCAATATTTACGATTATCGGCGGAGAACGTTGTGGTGTCAAATCGTCTTGTGTGGGGGGGAAGCCGACAATCGGGAGTCTCCAACGTGACGTAATATTGAATTTAACCAATAAAGAGCAAGCTGACTGAACACGGAATTATAACGAGCTATCTCCATGGCTACGATATCCCTGAATACCACCAATATGGCGAAGACAGTTAAAGTTAGATGGACCTCCGATATGGAGGATAAACTTGTCGAACATTGGCAAACACACGAGTGTTTGTACAATATTTCCTCAAAGTCCTACCACAACAGGAATGACAAGGACAGGAGTTGGCATGAAATTGCCACCGCGATGGACATACCAGGTAAGAAAACAGTCTAGCTCCGGTGACCGTTACATACGTTGTTTTATTATATTATAGTTATTTGCAACAGAAAGTTTTAATTGAAGTAAAGCAGGAAAACCACTATCTACATTCCTTATCAGTTATTATTGTTGTTATTATTATTATTTTTAATTATTATTATTATTTTATTATCAGTCATGTGATGTGACCAAAAGTGAGAGAGAGGGAAACAGAATGAAAGAACGACTCATATTTCTTGGTGATATTTAATTGCAGTGGAAGAAGTACGTGCGAGGGCAACGTCACTGAGAACGCAGTACTCCAAGCTTCTGAAAAGCAAACCAAGTGGTAGTGGAGATACAGCTTTAACCAGCAAACAGAAGTGGATGCTGAAGTCCTTATTTTTTTTAAAAGCACATGTCGTCCAGCGTGCTACAGAGACCAGTGTAGGTGCTATACTGCTGTAGTTATTACTGTAGTTCCTGATTGTTACTTTATTTTAAATAGTTTCATTAACAGATATAAACAGAATAAATATGAAAATACCATCTCATCCTGTTATTACAGCTTCACATGTCAGTGAAAGACAGCCTGGCTGTGGAGGAGATCCACTCTGAGGCAGAAGAAGGTGCGTCAGAGGTGTCAGAGCTGCCAGAAGATCTGGAGCCAGTTGCCTCTTCTGGAACAACACCACCACATGCCTGTACTCCTGAGCCTCCAAATCTGGCCAAGAAACGCAAAAAAGTCCAGTCACCTGATGAAATCGAAATTCAAAAAGTCAACATCCTCCAGCAAATGTCTAAAGTCATAGCGGAAAATAGAAACAGGCCAGTGCAGACAGACAGCGACACCACTTTTGGTGTACAGGTTGCAGCGGAGCTAAGGAGTATTAACAACCCAATACTAAAAACAAGGGTGAAGCGCCAGATAATGGCAGCTCTATATGAGGCTCAGGAGTCTGAACTCAGCATGTCCTCTCCAACATACAGAAGGCCACATCCCTATCACCCACCCTCAACTGGCCAGATCCCCCCTCCACAACTCCCCTCTCCTCTCACATACACAGACACAAATTTTCAGCCATACACCAGCTATCGGAGGATGCTGGATGAAGACACATAAACTATGTATGATGTTTAATGTATTTCTTTTTGTTGTATTTTAATGATTGTCCTATAGCTTATATTTGTTATTCTCTAATGTTTGTACCTATTGAAAATAAACTACATGTACATTTATAATGCAAAGATACTATATGAGTCCATTTGTGGTGACTACCAAAAAAGAAACTTTGATTAGTTACCTGATGGTGGCTTGAGGAGTAAAATTAGCTATGTGCAAAGTTGATCTCTTTTGGGTGATGTTCCCATTTATTGTAACAAAAATAAATAAATAAATAAATAAATAAGGTACTTAAACGAAGCACAAAGCAAATGAATAATAGCTACACCATTTGTATTTTCAAACTAAATCAGTACATAAACAAACAGTTTAAAAAACTCTAAATGTAGTTGTCCTGCCAGGGAACCTTGCCTGCTGGCGTAACAAAGTAACTTTTCATATTGTCTCTGACTGCTTTGGCAGCCATGGAGCTGTTGCCACATCTTCCAGGTTGAAGAGGGAGCATGGCTCACAGGCCATCTCCTCGCCAGGTACCCTCCACAAGCCTGTGGTTTTCGTCCTCTGTGTCAGCCAGCCCTGCAGGTGTGTATGGGTCAGACCTCACCTGACGCAAGTAATTGTGGAGACACACAGTAGCAAAAACCATCTTCTGCACCTTGTCAGGGTTAAGCATTATATTAGTGAGGAACACTCTCCACCTGTTAGCCCATATTCCAAACCCATTTTCAACAACTCTGCGTGCACGGGAAAGTCTGTAGTTGAAGACTCTCTGTTGATGTTCCATGTTGCGGAATGGATATGGTTTCATCAAGTCAAGGCGCAGAGGGTAGGCATCATCTCCAACAAACAAAATCTTTATGTGTGTGGCAGGCTTTAGAGATTGAAGACACCGAACAAAGGGTGGATTTAGGAAGGAAAATATCAGGGGGGTTTATTTTTGCTTTCTGTTAACTTTGTTCTACTTATATTTTCCCTCTGTATTGTATCCCTATGTATTGTTCCAGGCGCGTCGTTAGCAATTGAAAACATCCGGGGCTTTAGCCCGGGGGGGGAGCACCGTCCTGACTCCTGCGTGCTACGGTATCTTAATTAATTAAATAATTAATTAATGAATTAATGTATCGATTAATTAATTAAGGGCGCCCCCAACACATAGGTCGCCTATGCCGAGCGCCAGGGCAAAAATAAGACATTAGAATAGCCTATATAGCCTGCGTGCACCTACCCGATGTCAAGAAGCCATCGCTGCTCCGACGGACCTTTCTCCCCCAGCCAGGCAACGGCAAGTAAGTAGTGGTCTGCTTTTATGTTTCATTTTTAAGTTATTACTTATTGTCAGTGTAGGTTTAATGTTACAGATAAAAACATGCTTTATATTTAGTCAGAATTTCAGAGTTCTAATGTTTTCCCGGAATATGCATTCCTAAACTGTTCACGTCAAGTTCTCTTTAAGATCGCATGAGATGATATGTGCTATCGCGCGACCTGTAACCAGGAAGTAAACACTCGCTTGCATGAAATGATATGCGCTATCGCGCGACGTGTAACCAGGATGTAGATTTAAATAATGAAAAAATAATCTGTTACTTGCTTATGCTGTATGCAAGTTGTTTAAGAAGCTTATCTCCATATAAATCTGAGCTGTACATGAATCTGTTAATGAAGTCTCATTTCGACTCCTTCCTCCACTTCACTATTCATGTTCTGTTGCTTGCAGTTAACTACAGCCGCCCTTCCTGGGTAACGCCACCACCAATCCCTGGTCATCCATTGAAGCCATCTCTCTCACTCTGCACAGTCACACTGTTATCGCTTCATTCTCATTGTCTCATAATCTCATTATTATGGCTGCTGTGGATGCTTTAAAAAAAAAATAAAATTATCTTAGGTAAAATCAAACCAGTGGGATGTTAGATTGAAAACCTCCAAAGCAATGTATTAAAAATCGAAAGACAGTCCTATGTGAAGTTTCTTTTTTGGGGATTTTCAAAATGAGGTACCAGAATGGATTGTCAACCCACTGTTTCTCAACCCTCTCCGATTATTACTATGAGTAGTAGTATTGCATGCATACAGTACTCACATCAGCGCCACAGTAAGCCTATAGAGGCTGCAACCATTTGCTTCTCAAAAGATTGTAGTGTTTTAGAATGAACAACCAGAGGGACAAGACAAGACTAATTTTGATTGACAAGTTGGCTAGATTTATATATGTATTTATATTATTTTTTTATTTATAAGAATGAAAGAAATTGTGTAATGAAAGAATAAAACAATGATTGATGCATTTTTGTTTGAATAACATCTTGCTCCCGCGGCCAGTGCCAGCGCCGGCATTGCAAGGGGAGGGATATTACGTACATTTGCAGGAGGCGGGATAAGTGCGGCCGCTGTCACTCAGATTTGTTTTGGTTTGACGCAGACAGCATGGAGGCAGAACAGACCGTAGAAGTCAACGCGATCGTCTTCAATGTTGCAGATCTGAATTGGAACGTACTGCGTACTCAAATTTTGAGTACGCAGTACGTTCCAATTCAGATCCGGCGAAAAGAAGTATACTTCAAGGACCCGGATGCCGTACTCAAAATGGGCTAATCGTGAAGTGTGGATCGAAGGACACTCTCCGTACTCAACGGCAGCCAACTTAGCTACGTAGCGGAAGAGGCGGAGCCAGGCTGAGCCAAAGTCGGCGCATTTTCCACATAGCCTGCATTAATAGTCATTTTGTAGTTTTGATAGCTTTTTATAGCTGCTAGGCGTAAAGAGTTTACCGTTCAAAGCGGGATGTTTATTGCGGGGGAGGAGCCGCGGCGGCAGTCGTGATCGTCATTTCCGGTAAGTGCACCACAGAGTACTCGATTTGGAACAGCACTCACATCTGAAAAATTAGCGTACTCAAGTGAGTACAGATAGTGCAGATAGTGTACTTCCTTTAAAGGTTGGGTAGGTGATTTGCGAAACGCCAGCAGATTTTGAAAATACACAACTCAAATGGTCCTACCCCCTCTCCTTCAACGCTGACTCTGACTCCACCCATTCCAAGTACCTGGACGCGCAATCATGCACGAGCGCGAACAGAGATGCGCGAGAGAGAGCCAGGCTAGAGTAGGTTTTCGTTTAACAACATGGCACTACATTCAGCTGTAAGTTGCACCCAGTACCGCGGGAAGTAGGAGTGCTGGGGGTGCTGCAACACCCCCTGTCCGAGGCCCTGTCTTATCACAGAAAACGATCATTTCTAAAAACTCCGGCCAAAGTGGAGATTTCTGAAAACGCCGGTTATGTGTTGTCGTGTCAACGGGGAGAAACGGGATTTTAGGTTCTGAAGCGTCACATTATGCACCAGGAAATGCTTAACGTCATGTGAGCGCCCGCTGTACCGTATTGGTCCGAATATAAACACAAACCCCATTGTAAGACGACCTATATTTGGAAAAAAGATTTGAAGACCAGATCCGTTTTTTATGAATAAATAAATTGTATTCATTGAAATAATATACGAAAATAAAAAGGCATCGAATAAAACACTGCATTGCCACTAAACAGTAGTGCAAATAGGCCGTACTGATGTGTACACCAAAGACTATTCCTGACACTCCTCTGCCCCGCTGTGTTCGCTCTGGCTGTGGTCGCTCCGAACTGTTTCGGCCCGTGGCAAAGCGAGTCATCCTCGCTGCTGTCCAACGCATTTTGAGACGCAGCATTTATTTAATGCTCATATGACCTAGTGCTGAAAAAAGGTTATATGAAAAAGTGTGAGGGTGGCGGGGGTGCGCTAAACTTGTTCTGTGAGCAGCTGGATGTGAACGATCGATTTTCAACTGTCCGCGCATGCACTGGTGTAATTGAGCTGCGCTGCTATACATCTTTTTTTATCAATGTAACGAGTTGCGAGTCTAGTGCAGGCTGAGTTTTTTTTTTTCCCAGCACCCCCTGCTGAGAATACGTTCTCGCTGCAATGGTTGGACCAGATGTTATAAACATTAAACGGTCACATAAATCATTACTATTTTTAGAAAATGTATGTTTGTTTCATATAATTGTATTGGAAGTCCTGGTTTTCACTAGGGTTGCCGCGGTGTGGACATTTTCACAACGAGTAATACACTCGTCTCCACACCGGTATTACCGAGTATAAACGGTATAAACTTTGAAACTAGGTCAACCGCCACACAAGCATCGGTTTTTAGACCCTTCTCGTCCTTCAGTTGCCGCCAACGTTCGAAAGCAGCGCCTAGGATTATTCTTGATTTCAGTTTTTCTCTTTCAGCGTTTTTATTATCAATTACTCTCTGAAAAAGAGTTTTCCTTCTCTTTGCTGGTGGTGGTGGTGGTGGTGGTGGGGATGGTGGCGTCTTGTCTGCCATGGAAATTGTCTTCTACTGCTAGGTCCAAATGTGGATTAACTATAGTTCCAGTAGCTACCGCAGGATAACAACAAACAGGAGCTTGCTCTGGGTCACGAGCTCTGGGTCACGAGTACTGCACGAAGGGGTCGCGCGCGGGGCGCGGGGGAGGGGGAGTGCAGTACGACCGTTTGATTGACGTACTTACTGTCCAATGCAACTCGGTGGCAATGGAAATGATTGGCTGGAGTTTTTCGAGCCCTGCCCGTTCCACAGATGATTGACTTGTTTAATTTTCATGTCAGTACTTCTAACTCAGTGGCTGTAAGCGGGTTATGATAAGGATTTCAAGTAATTTTGCAAAAATGGCCAAAAAAGCAAATCACCTATACAACCTTTAAGTGTACTCATGGAAGTACGGCTATTGGAACACGGCACTGGTCTCGACAGAAATATAATAACATGGTTTCTATGGACGATGAAACCAGCAGCTCGCATGGCTATAAAACCATTGTCTTTGCTGATTATGTTACTTTATTCAACAACTCTAAAAAAAACTTCAAGCCCTGAAGGAAAAGATAACCAGCCCACCAGAAGTCGGGAAGGCCCGTGCAAGTGAACGGAGCGTTCAACAGCTTAGTGGCGAAGTCACGCCTCTTCCGGTAGAGCCAATGGGACCTATGACATCGAAAAATATGAAAGGGGATCAATGGAGAGAAAGTAATTATTTTCTGGTCCCAGTCTTTATATGCCTTGGATTACACATATGTTGTTCGTGGATTTAAATTATTATTTTTCATGTCAAGAGTTTGACCGTTTATAATGCAATTGTTCAGTTAAAGGCTGTAGAGAAAACATAATGGTTTTCACCTCTTTCGATGCTGTTATCCTCCCCTTGGAAAAAAGAGGTGAAGTGGAGCAGAGAGATCGCCATGTCTGTACCAGAGTGGTGGTGACGTTATATCATTCGCGTCGACAGCAGCGAAGAGCTGTAGTTCACAAAGTGGCCTCACACATGACAAAACCTAACATTATCAAACTTCTTCGCGAACATTTTTAGTTCTCTTGGCATGAAAAAATATAATTTAAATCCACAAACAACAAATGTGTAATCCAAGGCATATAAAGACTGGGACCAGAAAATAATTACTTTCTTTCCATTGAAACCCATTCATATTTTCCGATTTCATCAACCCAGTCTCACTCCCTACTCGTCAAATGTGTGACGCATGGCCAAGGATCCCTGGCGTCAATTCCCGATGGGTACTTTTTTCGTCGTTCTTCAAACTCAGTCAGAACTATTAAACACCAGAGGATGGGCGGGTTTGGGCAGTGGACACACACACACACACACACACACACACACACACACATACACACACACACACACACACACACACACACACACACACACACACACACAATGCATTTCGCTGCTAAAACAACAACTTGGGCTGCTTCTAGGACATTTTGGGTGGATTTTGAACGGTATGTGGGCAGGACGTTTTTTGCAGGCAGGACCTGGCAACCCTGCGCTGTTGCCCGAGGTGCAGAAATGCTCCGGAACAGATCTGGATCCGCCATGGCCAAAATAATTGTCATGAATAGCATGAATAGATTCATGCATTATCATTCAACTTGAACATGTGTTTTTACAGTGTAGAGTGAGTGGTGGAAGGATGACTTATGTTGGCCAACCCGGAAGTGAACGTCGACCTGGGTTTCCCTTGACAAAAAGCCAACGGGTTTTTCCATTGGATTTTGGATTATTGCAGAAAAATTAGCATCTTTGAAGCACCTCCACAAAAACTGAAAATAAATAACTAAATAAAAATAACTGTGCTACACAGAACGAAATGTAAACCCATGCAAATAAAGACTTCATGGTCATAATAATTTAAATATCATTAATCTCCTGAGGGTGGTATTCTATTTTTTCAACGGGGCTGAATCCAGTCACTTGACCGTCATGGTTGCTATGGTGGTTGCTATCCACCAGCCCCTCTAATCCTTACATGGCTCTAAAAACCACGCGGCAAAGCTGCCGTAAATTGTGTTGTTTTTGTCGTAAACTAGGGTCCGATGGTTAGAAAATAGACGGATATTCCAAGGTATCCTTAAAAGGCAGCTTGGATGTTTTTATTTTCTGCAGTTTAGACTTCTTCTATAACCTATTTTTGAAAGCAAAACACCAAGCTCATTGATTTAACGAGGCAGGGTTATTTGAAACAATTTATTAAATAAATATTTATGAGAGGTCCATTCCTTCTCCTGAGTTTTCTTCCTATTTATGTCTAGTGTACAACCCTACTGTCCACAAGCATCACCCCCCCCTCCCCATATGGATATGGAGAATTGTTGCCACGTCCCAGTGGTGGAGGTATCATATATATGAAAGAGGGCATTCAATTATACTACAATGATCAATGGAGGCCGAAGCCCTAAAGGAAGTGATGCAATAGGTGACTGGGTCGACAACATTTAAGTAAGCTTTACTTTGAGGTCTCTTATATATCAAAGGGGGTCTCAAAGGACGCATACGCTTCAACCTGTGGCTCCAGCCCTACAGGAAATGACTCAGCAAGTGCCCCATCTTGTTGCACCTGCACCCAGCGGCTCGCTTGCAAGATTTTGGCCTGAAGTTATAATATTCCCAGACCTACACCGTAGCCATCCAACCTGCATATCTGAGAATCAGGCCTCTCTTTAATAATGACAAAAAGTTATGAGAGAAATACACATTAACTTTTGTCTCATAAGCGGCGTGGTGCCGGCTCCTTTTGACCTTTTGACCCCAGACTTCTGGGGGAATAGCTGAATCAATTCATTAGTCAATCAGAAGCATGTAAATATCTTCCCGGTGGCGTAAGAGGGCGAACAAGGTGTCCTCCGACATCTACGCTTCCAGGCGATTGCAACGGTGCCACACATGAGCATATTCGAACATGTTTAATGGTAGTAATTAGCTGTCGAAATTGGAGGCCTTAATCAATACTGAGCAGCTATTGATTTGCTTCCCGATAAAGATTTGTCACAAATGACATGTTATTTAGCATCTACACGTTGAGCTGAGTCCAATGACACCAAGAACGACACTCTAGCTAATGGTAACATGTATTTTACATGGTACACCTAGGTCTAGGACATGATCTTGGTGTAGAAAGAGGCCGAGCTTGATCTCATTGGACTCAGCTTAACGTGTAGATGCTAAGTAACATGTAATTTGTCAAAAATCTCCATCGGGAAGCAAATCTATAGCTGGTCATTATTGATAAAGGCCTCCAAAATCGACAGCTAATTACTACCCCGAAACATATTCAAATATGATCATGTGTGGCACTGTTGCAATCGTCTCGAAACGTAGATGTCAAAGGACACCTTGTTTGCTCTGTTGCACCACCGGGAAGATATTTTCATACTTCTAATGGATTGATTCATATTTTAAGGTTCTCGGAGTGAGACTTTGAGTGGCTGCAGCAGAAGTGTTGAGACGAAAGATGATATCAAGAGATTTATAGAATATTCCCATTCACATTATGATTCTTCGTCGTAACATCCGACCAAACATCCTTTACATTCACAGAGCGAAGATTATGAAAGTCCAGGCTCAGCAAGTGCTCCATCTCGTTGCACCTGCACCGAGCGGCTCGCTTGCAAGATTTTGGCCTGAAGTTCTTCCCAGACCTATACCCTAACAGTCCAATATGCATATCTGAGAATCAGGCCTCTCTTCAATAATGACAAAAAGTTATGAGAGAAATACACATTAACTTTTGTCTCATAAGCGGCGTGGTGCCGGCTCCTTTTGACCTTTTGACCCCAGACTTCTGGGGGAATAGCTGAATCAATTCATTAGTCAATCAGAAGCATGTAAATATCTTCCCGGTGGCGTAAGAGGGCGAACAAGGTGTCCTCCGACATCTACGCTTCCAGGCGATTGCAACGGTGCCACACATGAGCATATTCGAACATGTTTAATGGTAGTAATTAGCTGTCGAAATTGGAGGCCTTAATCAATACTGAGCAGCTATTGATTTGCTTCCCGATAAAGATTTGTCACAAATGACATGTTATTTAGCATCTACACGTTGAGCTGAGTCCAATGACACCAAGAACGACACTCTAGCTAATGGTAACATGTATTTTACATGGTACACCTAGGTCTAGGACATGATCTTGGTGTAGAAAGAGGCCGAGCTTGATCTCATTGGACTCAGCTTAACGTGTAGATGCTAAGTAACATGTAATTTGTCAAAAATCTCCATCGGGAAGCAAATCTATAGCTGGTCATTATTGATAAAGGCCTCCAAAATCGACAGCTAATTACTACCCCGAAACATATTCAAATATGATCATGTGTGGCACTGTTGCAATCGTCTCGAAACGTAGATGTCAAAGGACACCTTGTTTGCTCTGTTGCACCACCGGGAAGATATTTTCATACTTCTAATGGATTGATTCATATTTTAAGGTTCTCGGAGTGAGACTTTGAGTGGCTGCAGCAGAAGTGTTGAGACGAAAGATGATATCAAGAGATTTATAGAATATTCCCATTCACATTATGATTCTTCGTCGTAACATCCGACCAAACATCCTTTACATTCACAGAGCGAAGATTATGAAAGTCCAGGCTCAGCAAGTGCTCCATCTCGTTGCACCTGCACCGAGCGGCTCGCTTGCAAGATTTTGGCCTGAAGTTCTTCCCAGACCTATACCCTAACAGTCCAATATGCATATCTGAGAATCAGGCCTCTCTTCAATAATGACAAAATGTAATGAGAGAAATACAGATTCACTTTTTGTTATCTCATAAGCGGCGTGGTGCCGGCTCCTTTTGACCTTTTAACCCCAGACTTCAAAGACGTGGCCACAGGCCAGCGGTGTCTACACACATTAAGCCACAAATGTACACCTCCATCCCGCAAAAAATGGGGCCTAGAAACTAACCTCTGTCTTATGTACATTGACTGTACTGTTGGAGGTCACGCCCCTTTTCCAGCCTTTTCGAGATAGCTAGGGATGCTAAAATGTTTACACACATTTCCCGGGGCCCCGAGAACGACATATGCAAGATTTGTAGTTCTAGCCCATAGAGAAAAAAAGTTTTCCCAAATGGACTGTCATTTGGACAAAGCCCCTTCAGAAGTGTTGCCTGCGAGACCTAATGGTTCAGAATGTGGTGGAAAAAAAGTTTTTGAGATAGGAAGGTCCTACCGCCCTGAAATTTGAATACCATATTCTAGGGCCTAACTGGGACCCCCGCACCGAAACTTGGCCCGGTCGGACCCCGAGTGCAGGAAGGGGGGGCCTGGACTTTCATAATCTTAGCTCTGTGAATATAAAGGATGTTTGGTCGGATGTTAAGACGAAGAATCATAATGTGAATGGGAATATTCTATAAATCTCTTGATATCATCTTTCGTCTCAACACTTCTGCTGCAGCCACTTAAAGTCTCACTCCGAGAACCTTAAAATATGAATCAATCCATTAGAAGTATGAAAATATCTTCCCGGTGGTGCAACAGAGCAAACAAGGTGTCCTTTGACATCTACGTTTCGAGACGATTGCAACAGTGCCACACATGATCATATTTGAATATTTTTCGGGGTAGTAATTAGCTGTCGATTTTGGAGGCCTTTATCAATAAGGACCAGCTATAGATTTGCTTCCCGATGGAGATTTTTGACAAATTACATGTTAATTAGCATCTACACGTTAAGCTGAGTCCAATGAGATCAAGCTCGGCCTCTTGCTACACCGAGATCATGTCCTAGACCTAGGTGTACCATGTAAAATACATGTTACCATTAGCTAGAGTGTCGTTCTTGGTGTCATTGTACTCAGCTCAACGTGTAGATGCTAAATAACATGTCCTTTGTGACAAATCTTTATCGGGAAGCAAATCAATAGCTGCTCAGTATTGATTAAGGCCTCCAATTTCGACAGCTAATTACTACCATTAAACATGTTCGAATATGCTCATGTGTGGCACCGTTGCAATCGCCTGGAAGCGTAGATGTTGAAGGACACCTTGTTCCTCCTCTTACGCCACCGGGAAGATATTTACATGCTTCTGATTGACTAATGAATTGATTCAGCTATTCCCCCAGAAGTCTGGGGTCAAAAGGTCAAAAGGAGACGGCACCACGCCGGTATGGATCCAGATCTCGGGCAACAGCGCAGGGTTGCCAGGTCCTGCAAAAAACGTGCCCCCCACATACCGTTCAAAATCCACCCAAAATGTCCTAGAAGCATCCCAAATAAAAAATGATATTATCGGCCATTTTGGCCAACGTTTCGAAAGTAATAATATTTGAGGGAATATTTTTTTGTTGTTGTTTTAGCAGCGAAATGCACCGTGTGCGTGTGTGTGTCTGTGTCTGTGTGTCTGTGCGTGCGTGTGTGTGCTTGTGTGTGCTTGTGTCTGTGTGTCTGTGCGTGTGCGTGCGTGTGTGTGTGTGTGTATAACACGCTATTTTATGTTGAAATGCGACGTAATCCAGTGTTCACGAAACGTACACTGTCAACGTAGGTATGCTTTTGGCGACTGGGTTGGCTCTCAGATATACGTGTTTCTAACAAGATGATATCATTAAAAGTTACATAAAGTAACTGTTTAATAACACAAACGCAGGAAGCACGTGAGCTGCTAGTTTAGCGAAAGCAACCTGACGTCGTTGAAACATGCGAGCGAGCCGATCAAATCCTAATAACTATAGAACTAAAGATCAGACACAATCACTGACTGAAGATTATGCAAGTAAAAAGTATATTTCTCGCTAGAAATGTTATTAGAAACACGTTTAACGGTGAATCGGTCCTAAAATATTGCATTTCCCATTCAGATAATAAAGATTAATAAAGATCATACACATTCACTGACTGAAGATTATGTAAGGAAAATGTACATTTCTCGCTAGAAATGTCATTAGAAACGCGTTTAATGGTGTATCTGTCCTAAAATATTGCATTTCCCATTCAGATAATAAAGATTAATATAAGCTACGCCGTGTTCCGGAGCCGCGGGGGATTCTGGGAATTGGGGTTCTCAGTTGACAAATGGGGCTTTTGTTAACTTGTTTTGTTGTTAGGATTAAGTGGGGTTAATGGGTTCGGGATGTTATGTGGTTGTGTGTTGTTCTATTAACATTGTTCGTGTGTTCATTATTGTCGACACCGTCACCGAGAGTGACGTGACCATCGTTTCGTGCAGCTGTTCCGTGTTGAAGTCTCGTTCAATAAAAACCAACTCTCGTTGTCGAGCGTTCAATAAAAACCAACTCTCGTTGTCGAGCGTGCCCCACCCCCTACAAACGTGTCTCCCCCCCCCTCAACAAACGTGTCCCCCCCCCCCCTTCCCGGTCAACAACAGTCCCCCCCCCCCCCCCCCCCTTAACAATCGCGTCCACAATTTGCCGTGAAAGCCGTGAAACCCAAACCCCGAAACCCGCCTCCACAGCGGCACACGTGGATACTGTAGGTATAACACGCTATTTAACGTCCACGGTGTACGTTTCCAGTGTTCATGGAAACATACACCGTGGACGTTTTTTCTTGGCGACTGGGTTGCTCTTTCATATATATGATATTTCCACCACTGGGACGTGGCAACAATTCTCCAAATCCATAATGGGAGGGGGGGGGGGGGGGGGGGGGGTGATGCTTGTGGACAGTAGGTGTAGGCGCCTAAATGCCTATTCGCTTTATTTAAGTTCATATTTTACAATGACAGTTGGATTTTCATAAGTGAAATAATAGTAAATATAATAATAGTTAATTGTATTAATTTCGAATGCATAGCATTTTATTTTGTAATTCACTTGCAATGTTTTCGGTGTACGCGCACATTTAATCACTTTATTTTGAAGTGTGACAGTTGGTGTGTGTGTGACAGTTGGTTTTTAACTACCGGTCTTACTGTCTGGATAATAAGCTTGGAGCCACACAGTTTTTTGACCTCTCAATTTCTCTCTCGTTATCGTACCTCTAATTAGAACCTCATTGTGGAAAAGGATTGTTTTTCTGTATTTTGCGTTGGACAAGTAAACCCTTTAAAACATCACGTCGTGGTCCGGTGGATTATTATCGTGGATATTGGATGAGGTATGCGTCGAAGGGAAAACGGAGCGTCAAGCTGAAGCTTCACATTAGAAATATTGATCCTACATTAGTCAAAAAACTCGCTCTTCATACGGAATAATGGATCTTGGAACGGCTTGACTGAGAAAGGATATTGGACAAAGGAAACGCGGCGCTGAGAGCTCGGTGTTTTACGGAAGAAAATAAAATCCAAGAAGATCCCTTTCGACCGTCCAACCGTCAAAAACCAACTGTAAGTTTTTGCTCCTTTAATTAAGATAGCGCACGATGACGGCACGGACGCTCCGCACGCGCACGTGCGTATGAGCTACTCGCCCCGACATCAGTCTGCGGACGTCCATATAAGGAAAATAAACGGCTTTTGACGAAAGGCTTATTCAGAGGTGTTTGAACATTATCAGCCTACTACTTCTAAAAAATAATAATACCGACACTTGCAATGGATGAACAGGAACTTAAAAAACGACCTGTAAATAGGACTGAGAAGGCTTTGGAAGAAAATAAAGTTAAAGCAGTAAATGCACGAAGGCACAAGCTGTCACAGCTCACTAGCATGAAGAATCAAATCCGGCAATTAATGGAAGATGATGCCAATGTCGACACTGTTAAAAATAAATTGCGCGTTGATTTTAATCATCTGCATCAAGATTTTTGCAACCAAAATTCTTATTTGAAACAACTCATGGCTGAGGATGAGTTTCTGGATGATCAAAAGACTTGGTTTGATCCTAAAAATGAAGCCAATAACACCTTCTTCTGGGAAAGTGAGGAATGGATGAAGGATGTTATGAAACGCTCTGAGCAGGCTGTAGTGTGTCATGGAAGAGATGCAATCTGATATTAGATCTAGATCATCAAACCGCTCGACCACTAAACGCAGACAAATTGGAACTGGATCCCAATGTGGAAGCGTCTCATCCTCATCTTCCACAATCAGGATAAAGGCCGAAATGGAACGTGCATCATTGTTGGCAAAGGCTCTAGCTTTAAGAGACAAGTTGGCATTAGAAAAGGAAGAAGCGGTTTGGCGTGCGGAAAAAAGATGCAGGGAAGCAGAAGAAAAGTGTCGAGAGGCTGAGTTCGAGGCTGCTATGAAGGCTAGAAAGGAAATGCATGAAATGCAGACAGCGCTCGCTGAATCAGATGCAAAAATCGAAGTTTTGCAAAAATATGAAAACACACAAGTGGAAATGAGCAGCGCTCAAATTGAACAAAAAGGAGAAACTAATGTGAAAACCAGCTTTCAACCACCATTGCAGTTGGTCTCATCACCACCCAAGGTTAAGCACAACATTCTGCCTGCAACACTGGAAAATGCTCCGCCTTCGCCGAACATGGATTGCAACAACGAACGTGTTTTCGATGGCTTCTGCAAAGCCATGTCTCAACAAGCCAATGTCACAGAATACCTTGTGAAGAATCACAAAGCAGCTTTACTCCCCGATCTCACCATTTCAACATTCCAGGGTGACCCGCTTGAGTGTAACACCTTCATCAGATCTATTGAACATGGAATTGAAAGCCGCACTGATGACAACCGTGATCGGCTACAATTTCTGCTGCAGTACACAAGTGGACCACCACATGAGTTGGTTAAGAGCTGCATTCACATGGAACCTTCAGCAGGTTATGATAGAGCCAAGAAAATGCTAAAAGAGTTTTTTGGTGACGACTACAAGATAGCTGAGGCCTACATAAATCAAGCTTTGGATTGGCAGACAATCAAGCCAGAGGATGGCAATGCACTACAGTCCTTTGCGTTATTCCTCACAGGCTGCTCCAACACAATGGCAGATATTAGCTACATGGAAGACTTGGACAACACAGCTAACATAAAAGCACTGGCCAACAAGCTTCCATACAGGCTCAAGGAAGCATGGAGAAAGTCTGCCTGCGACCTACAAGAAAAAACAAAGAAACGAGTCAAGTTTAAGGATTTTGTAGACTTTGTCAACAAGCAGGTTAGATATATATTACACCCGCTTTACGGAAACATTCAAGACCCCAACGCAGGCACGAGAAACCCAGTGCGACAGAAGCCAAACCCACAATATACAGAGACACTCAAACCAAGGAAGGTGTTTACAACAACAGTTGTTTCCCCAGAAACCCGAAGAGAAGAGATGGAGAACGACAAACAAGCGACACCAAATGCCCAAATCGTTTCAGTGAACTCCTATGGCAAGCCTTGTCTTTATTGCAAAGAAGAGCAACACAGTCTAACAGTCTGCAGAAAATTAAAGAGCAAGCCACACAAGGAGAAGATTGACTTTTTGAGAAGCAAAGGTTTGTGTTTTGCGTGTTTGAAACATGGTCACATGAGCAGCGGCTGTAAGGAGAAGTCTCAATGCCGAGAATGCTCCCGACCGCATCCTACCCTGCTGCACATGAACGCTAAATCCTCCAGAGACGAAACAACAAAGGAAAGCTGCGATCAACAATCCATATCAAGCGCCCTTGTACAGATGACGGAAACTTTTGGTGTCACAGGGGCCGGCAAGGAAGATTGCTTTCTTTCAATCATTCCGGTGTACGTTAAGGCACAAAAGGGATCCAAGGCAGTGGCGACCTACGCGTTTATGGATCCAGGTAGCTCAGCGACCTTTGCTACAGAGTCACTGATTAACCAACTGAACATGAGTGGACGCAATACAAGCATCTCATTGAGAACAATGGGTAATGAATCTATTGTGAACACCCGCATCGTAACCGGACTGGAAATCAGTAGCCTGGATTGCAACCAGTTTATTGAGCTTGCTGAGGTTTTCTCACAAAAAACCATCCCTGTAACCAAGGATAATATTCCCCGCCAAGAGGACGTTAACTGTTGGCCCTACCTTAAAGAGGTGAATCTTCCAACTATTCAAGCAGAGGTTGGGTTACTCATCAGAGCCAACGTTCCCAAGGCAATGGAGCCGTTACAGGTGATCAGCAGTGTGGATGATGGACCATACGCCGTCAGGACAGTATTAGGCTGGACGGTAAACGGACCACTCAGAGGTGGAAGTGATGACACAGAAGCAAACAAAGTGACAGAAATCACAGCAAATCTCATCTCTGTAGCTAAGTTAGAACAGCTTTGGCAGCTGCAGTTCAAGCAGGACTTTCCTGATGCAGGACAAGACGAAGACATCGAAATGTCCAAGGACGATCACCAGTTTATCAACATGGTGTCAGAATCTTCAAAACTTGTGGATGGTCATTACAGCGTCTGTCTTCCAGTGAGGAGCAAGTCCCTGTGCATGCCCAACAACAGAGCGGTTGCAGAGCAACGGGCTTTCAACCTAAAGAAAAGATTCTCTCGAGATGTCAAGTTTTATAAGGAATATGTTGCATTCATGGATGACATTCTCAAGAGGGGCTATGCAGTGAAACTCAACGGTGCCGAGCATAAGCCAACGGAAGGTAGAACCTGGTACCTCCCTCATCACGGAGTCAGACATCCAGTCAAACAAAAGCTACGTGTTGTCTTCGACTGCGGTGCAAGCTTTCGGGGAACATCGCTGAACCAGCAACTCCTGCAGGGACCAGACCTAACGAGTTCGCTACTGGGGGTCCTTACGAGGTTTCGACAAGAGAGTGTGGCGGTTATGGCTGATGTGGAGGCCATGTTCCACCAGATCAGAGTCAGCAATGAAGACACGGATCTCTTCAGGTTCCTATGGTGGCCCGATGGGAACTACGAGCAAGGGCTGGTTGAACACAAGATGTTGGTCCACATCTTCGGTGCAACATCGTCGCCAAGTGTTGCTAACTTCGCACTGCAGAAATGTGCAACAGATTTTGAGGATGACTTCGGTCACGAAACTGCCAAAACAGTCAAGAGAAATTTCTACGTAGACGACTGTCTTAAGTCAACAACTGATGAAGATACGGCAATTAAACTTTGTGCCGACCTAAGGAGCATGCTGGCAAGAGGTGGATTTCGACTGACTAAATGGTCGAGCAACAGCCGTAAGTTTCTCAGTTCAATTCCCGAAGAAGAAAAGGCAAAGGGTTTTCAGGATCTGGACTTTGATGAAGATAACCTACCAATGGAGAGAGCATTAGGAATCCAGTGGTGTGCTGAATCAGATCAGTTCAAGTTCAAGATAAACCTCAAAGATCGACCACACACTAGGAGAGGCCTGCTTTCCCTCATCAGTTCCATCTTTGATCCGCTTGGCTTTGTCGCTCCAGTGATACTGCCCGCCAAGAAGATCCTTCAAGAATTATGCAGGCAGAAGTTTGGCTGGGACGAAGATCTGCCAGACGAAGTCATCAAGAGCTGTAAAAGATGGATCTCAAGTTTGCAACAGCTCGAGAATTTTGGAGTTGACAGATGCATTAAAACTAAGCAGCTTGGTCCACCAGTCTTCGCACAACTGCATCACTTCGCGGACGCGAGTGAGGATGCTTATGGAACAACAAGCTATCTGCTACTTTGTACTGCATCTGGAGAAGCTCAATCCACCCTGATGATGGCAAAGGCCAGGGTTGCACCTTTAAAGTCTCCAACCATACCAAGAATGGAACTAACTGCAGCTACAGTTGCAGTCAAGATGGACAAGATTCTGAAAAAAGAGCTTGAACTGGAACTTCATGAATCAATCTTTTGGACAGATAGCACGGCTGTGCTTAAATACTTGAACAGCGAGCGTACAAGATTCAAGACCTTCGTTGCAAATAGAATATCAGAAATCCTGCAGCACTCACAGACTTCACAGTGGAGATACGTCAATACCACTCTGAATCCCGCTGACCATGTCTCAAGAGGACAGACTGCTGAAGCATTTTTGAAGTTGGGATGCTGGCTTTCAGGACCAGATTTCTTGCTCCATACAGAAGATCAGTGGCCAAATAATCCAGATCCTGGAATGGTTGATATCGACGACTCTGAGGTCAAAAGAGTAGCTCAAATGCACGTCATTCAGGTGCAAGACTCAACAGATCCAGTGGACCAGTTGATGAGCCACTTCTCATCCTGGACAAAGCTCAAACGTGCTGTTGCCTGGCTTCTGAAGCTGAAAGGGTTGCTTAAAGAGCTGAAAGCAAAGAGAAAGGAACCTAACACATTATGTGGAGAAAGCAAAGTGGAGCAGTTCAAGAAGGCTTACAAAGGAACAAACCTTACATGTGACAATTTGTTAGAAGCTGAAACAGAAATCCTTAAGTACTGTCAGAAGCAAAGATTTGAGGACGACTTGACAATGCTGAAGGAACATCACAGAGTGAAGAAAGGTAGCTCACTTTATAAGCTGAATCCAGTTCTTCAAGAAGGAGTCATGAGGGTTGGAGGAAGGTTGAGCAGAGCGGCGATGCCAGATCATTCTAAACAGCCAGCCATCCTGCCAAAGCATTCACACATCACAAGGCTTGTGTTGAGACACATTCATGACATTACAGCTCACGCCGGAAGGAACCACATGTTGGCCCAACTACGTCAACGGTTCTGGATACCTGGAGCTAATGGAGCCATCAGAACTTTCCTGTCCAAGTGCGTAATCTGTAAGAAGTTACATGGATCAGCTGGAAAACAACTCATGGCAGATCTACCAACATGCAGAGTTCTGCCTGATGAGCCTCCATTCACACGAGTTGGCGTTGATTATTTCGGCCCGTTCCTGGTGAAGAGAGGTAGGGTGCAAGTAAAGAAGTACGGTGTCATCTTTACCTGTCTCGCCATACGAGCTGTGCATCTAGAAGTTGCCACTTCTCTTGACACTGATGCATGCCTCAACGCAATTAGGAGGTTCATTGCCAGAAGAGGACAAGTCAGAGAGATGTACTCGGATAACGGAACCAACTTTCAGTCGGCTGACAGTGAGTTGAAGAAATCAATCAAAGAATGGAATACCAGCCAGATCGTAAACAAAATGCAACACAAAGGTGTTCAGTGGCACTTCAATCCTCCAGCAGGGTCGCACCATGGAGGAAGCTGGGAGCGGTTGATCCGTTCAGTGAGAAAGATTCTGAACGTCACCGTGAAGGAACAACTTTTGGATGAAGAAGGTCTCCATACGTTGCTGTGTGAGGCTGAGGCTGTCATAAACAGCAGGCCCATCACAAAGCCATCTTCAGACCTCAACGATTTAGAGGCCTTAACACCCAATCACCTGTTGTTACTCAAGGTCAAGCCCGAGTTACCTCCAGGAGTATTCAACAAGGACGATCAATATGCTAACCGCAGATGGAGACAGGTCCAGTATCTTTCGGACGTCTTCTGGAAACGATGGTGCAAGGAGTACCTGACACAGCTTCAAGAACGCCAACGGTGGTCCACTCCTGGAAGAAACTTCTGCGTCGGCGATGTGGTGCTGATTGTGGACGACACATCTCCCAGAAATTCATGGCCTCTTGGGAGGATCCTGGAGACTTTTCCGGACAAGAAAGGCTTTGTCCGTCAGGTTAAAGTCAAGACCAAGACCAATGAGTTTTGTCGCCCGATAACAAAGCTATGTTTGCTCCAAGAATCGGATGACAATAATGGACTGTTCTAAAGACTGTTCTGAAGTCAAGTCCTCATGCCATGGAGTGAAGAACAAGATGATATCCTTTGATGTTCGTGTTCAATATAATATGTATCATACCATGTAGGCTCCTTTAATTTAATCTGAGTTATTTGGGTAATTGTTTCAAAGAGATTGATAACAATTAGGGGCCGGTAATGTAGGCGCCTAAATGCCTATTCGCTTTATTTAAGTTCATATTTTACAATGACAGTTGGATTTTCATAAGTGAAATAATAGTAAATATAATAATAGTTAATTGTATTAATTTCGAATGCATAGCATTTTATTTTGCAATTCACTTGCAATGTTTTCGGTGTACGCGCACATTTAATCACTTTATTTTGAAGTGTGACAGTTGGTGTGTGTGTGACAGTTGGTTTTTAACTACCGGTCTTACTGTCTGGATAATAAGCTTGGAGCCACACAGTTTTTTGACCTCTCAATTTCTCTCTCGTTCTCGTACCTCTAATTAGAACCTCATTGTGGAAAAGGATTGTTTTTCTGTATTTTGCGTTGGACAAGTAAACCCTTTAAAACATCACGTCGTGGTCCGGTGGATTATTATCGTGGATATTGGATGAGGTATGCGTCGAAGGGAAAACGGAGCGTCAAGCTGAAGCTTCACATTAGAAATATTGATCCTACAGTAGGGTTGTACACTAGACATAAATAGGAAGTAAACTCAAGGAATGACCTCACACAAATATATATTTAATAAATTGTTTCAAATAACCCTGCCTCGTTAAATCATTGAGCTTGGTGTTTTGCTTTCAAAAATAGGTTATAGAAGAAGTCTAAACTGCAGGAAATAAAAACATCCAAGCTGCCTTTTAAGGATACCTTGGAATATCTGTCTATTTTTTAACCATCGGACCCGACAAAAACAACACCATGGACGGCAGCTCCTTTGCCGCGTGGTTTTTACAAAAAACGTCCTGCCCACATACCGTTCAAAATCCACCCAAAATGTCTTAGAAGCAGCCCAAGTTGTTGTTTTAGCAGCGAAATGCATTGTGTGTGTGTGTGTGTGCGTGTGCGTGTGCGTGTGCGTGCGTGCGTGCGTGCGTGCGTGCTAAAACGCTATTTTATGTTGAAATGCGACGTAATCCAGTGTTCACGAAACGTACACTGTCAACGTAGGTATGCTTTTGGCGACTGGGTTGGCTCTCAGATATACGTGTTTAGCGAAAGCAACCTGAGGTCGTTGAAACATGCGAGCGAGCCGATCAAATCCTAATAACTATAGAACTAAAGATCAGACACAATCACTGACTGAAGATTATGCAAGTAAAAAGTATATTTCTCGCTAGAAATGTTATTAGAAACACGTTTAACGGTGAATCGGTCCTAAAATATTGCATTTCCCATTCAGATAATAAAGATTATTAAAGATCATACACATTCACTGACTGAAGATTATGTAAGGAAAATGTACATTTCTCGCTAGAAATGTCATTAGAAACGCGTTTAATGGTGTATCTGTCCTAAAATATTGCATTTCCCATTCAGATAATAAAGATTAAAGGCCCACTATGCAACTTTTTTAGCTAAAATTACATTAAGTATGCAGGTTGAGAGTTATGCTGATGGTTCTGCATCCATTTCTTGGTCGATTGGTGGGTGTGTCATTTACCCATGTCGCCTCTCCAGTGAAAAAGCGCATATGCAACTTGCTCTGTTCGGACCGACACAATCCGGATGTGACGCAGCGGAAGTATCCTCGAAAATGTAGTCAGATTGTAGTTTCGCAAATGCTTTACGGCACAGACACACACCCAAACATGGCACCGGCTAGATAGATCAATGGATCAATCGACTGATAAGGGACCCAAGAGGCGACCGTCGACGGAACAAAAGAAGAATGGACCAGAAAAGAGATCAGACACGAGTGTAAGGGGAACTATGCAACTTTTTTGGCTTGATTTACCTTAATATAACAGGCTAAGAGTCATTGCGATGGTTCTATTATACATTTTGGTAACACTTTAGTTTGATAGTCCACTGTTGACACTCAACAAGCCATCAGTAGATATTCAGTTGCATGTCAACAGTGAATGAGTTGACATTCAACCGAACTATCTCAACTGATAAGCAACATGTATTCAACTAACTGTAAGTTAACTATAAGTTGCACTATTAGTAGATGGTTAGTTGATATTTGACAGAGCTTGTTCAACAGATAAGAAACATGGATTCAACTAACTGTCTGTTAACTATAAGTTGCGCTATTAGTAGATGTTGTTTTGTACACGTAGCATGCATTCAACTAACTGTCAGTTAACTATTAGTTGCATTATTAGTAGATGGTTAGTTGATAATCAACAAAGCTTTCAACAGATAAGAAACAAGCATTCAACTAACTAAGTTAACTACACGTTGCACTATTAGCTGGTGTTTAGTTGATATTCAACAGTGAGTTAGTTGATACTCTACAGAGCTTGTCAACAAATATGTAACATGCATTCAACTAAGTGTTAGTTAACTATAATAGTATATTTTTATTTCGTTCATTTATTTTTACAAAAACAGTCTGCAACAGACATTGTGCTTTTTACTACATGTTCTTTACAAATATTCAACTATCAGATGAGTGTCAACTTCTAGTAAGTTGACTATCAACTGCTGTTATTAACCAATTCTCAACTTACGTTTCATATGGATCAACTTTCCTCCACTCACAAGGAACACATCTAATGAATGAACATTCAACCCTCTGTTGATCATATATGTTCATTGTAAAATAAAGATGAGAATATTTTATGAATCAATAGGCACCCTGTGTAGGTGACAACCTGTTCATTGTCATATGACTGTCGACAAACTATCAGTCAATATTCGACTAAGCATTAGTAGAGAGGTCTTAGGACTGTCAAATTAAAGTGAAAACAGTTTAGTGTGTGCAAACTATTAACGGAGCAAAACAGAGAAAATAGTTGATTCTCAACAAACTATCAGTCGATATTCAACCAAGTATTAGTAGAGAGGTCTTAGGACTGTCAAATTAAAGTGAAAACAGTTGAGAACAGTAGAAAAACTACAAACTAGTAACTGTACAAAATAGAGACAAGTTTTGCTCAACTGATCAGTAACACTGGATGACCGCAAAGTGAAATAAACAACTTTATTATTAAAAAAAAAACTAAACTTTGAAGGTTGGGCACGCGATTCGCGAAACGCCAGCAGATTTTGAAAATACACAACTCAAAAAAAGCGCCTTATGTCCTTGACAAGCCTGCCAAGGACACCTTCTGAATTTTTCCTCGCTAACCAGTAGGTCCACTCAATAAAGCAGAGCTGCTCTTTCAAGGCCTTCTCCGACCGATTCCCCCGCATTCTCCAAATTTCCTTTTTATAGGTCTGCCACGCTCTCTCGAGGTTCTGAGTATGGAGTCCTGTCTGAGGGTCAACATAATGTTGGCTGTGGTTCACCCTGACATGCCTGTAGCCCTCTGTGGCGAGACCGGCATACGCTCTCCACTCATCACTTACGACGAGACTGTGACGCTTCACATGCTTTTTGATGATAGGAACAAGGGTCTCCTTATTTCGTCTCTGCCCGAGGCGAAGAATAGGACGCCTGTCAGACCGTTTGATTTGGAGCATTCCAAAGACCCATGTCCTTTTTCTCCTCCAGCTGTTCCCGAAGCGCCCTCTTCCGTACTGCCAAAACACAATATAAATGTTATAAAATAAATAATACCCTACAGTCAAACATATACATAATCAATGTTATATTACTGCCAGTGAGAAGTAGGATGATTATGCTAATTTCCAAATGATATAAATAATGGAGTAATATAGAAACTTTTTTTTTTTTAAGTTTGGAATGCATATTATTATTAGTATGTGTTGTTGCATGTCAACAGTGAATGAGTTGATAACTCTTTCATGCATTGAACTACCTGACAGTTACCTAGAAGTTGCATGATTACCTTGATATGATATAGCATACGGTCTAATTTTATTTCTTATTTCAACTTGCTCTACCTGAAAAAACTCTAATGTTGCCCATGTTTTCTTAAGGCATAGATTGGTTATAGCAAATAGTATCAAAACACTCCTCGGCGTCTTCCATACTTCTTGAAAGATGCATACAGCACACAAGTCATGACCTTGTAACTTTTCATCGGCCCCTCCAATATGCCGATTTGCATGTGAATACAGTACATAGTGCTATTTATTTGATTGCATTAACAGATAGATAGATAGATAGATAGATAGATCCTTTAATAATCCTTTACAGGAAATTACAGTGTCACAACAGCGTGGACAGACATAACAAACACACATTCCCTCATATGCTAAAATACTTAAATACTACAATAAATACAATAATAAATACTAAATACTATAAGGTGCAAAGTTAATTTTGTGCATTGTAAAACCGTATGGCAGCTGGTATACAGGACTTCCTGTACCGCTCCGTTTTGCATATTGGTGCAATTAGTCTCTGGCTGAAGGTGCTGTTCTTGATCACCTTCAGGGCGTGGAGTGGGTGAGTGGGGTTAGACATTATTGAGGCCAGTTTGTTGAGGATTCTGGCCTCTGCCACCTGCTGGACCTTTAGCTGCTCAGCCCCGACCACTGAGCTGGCCTTCCTGATCAGCTTGTCCAGTCTCTTTTTGTCCGCTGTGCAGGCGCCTTCTCCCCAACATGCCACAGCGAAAAACAGAGCACTGGCCACCACTGAGTGGTAGACAGTGCACAGTAGGGGTTGGCAGATGTTAAATGACCTTAGTCTCCTCAAGAAAAAGAGTCGACTTTGTCCCTTCTTGTACACCGCTTCCATATGACTTTTCCAGTCCAGCTCACTGTCGAGCTGCACACCAAGGTACCTGTGGTTGGCGACCATCTCCACCATAGTGCCCCCGATGCTGATTGGTGTTGGTTGAGTCCTCCTCCTTCCCCTCCTGAAATCCACAACTATCTCCTTTGTCTTTGTGGTGTTGAGATGGAGATTATTGTGTGTACTCCACTCCACAAAATTGTCTATGGTGTCTCTGTACTCCTCCTCATTTCCCCCTTTAATGAGGCCAACAACAGCTGTGTCGTCTGAATATTTTTGCAAGAAGCAGCTTTTAGTGTTGTATTTGTAATCCGCTGTGTAGATGGTGAACAGGAATGGAGCCAGAACAGTTCCTTGTGGAGCCCCTGTGCTGCTGAGGATGGTGCATGAAATATTGTTCTGTAGGCGCACATACTGTGGTCTGAGATAAAGGTAGTCCAAACACCACAGTACCAGTAATGGATCCACCTTCATCATCTCCATCTTCTCCCCTAGCAGACGTGGCTGGATGGTATTAAAGGCAGATGAGAAGTCAAAGAATGTTATCCTTAAAGATGCATCAGGGGTGTCCAGATGTGTGTATGCCCTCTGCAGCATGTAAATGAGGGCATCATCAACACTGATGTTAGGCTGATATGCAAACTGTAAAGGGTCCATTTGCGTAGACACACTAGTGCAGAGGGAGGAGAGGACAAGTCTCTCAAATGTCTTCATGATATGTGAAGTGAGAGCTACTGGTCTGTAATCATTGTGGTTTGTGGGATGGGTCTTCTTTGGGACAGGTACTAGGCAAGATGTTTTCCACAGCCTTGGGACCTTCTGTAGGCGCAAGCTCAGGTTGAACAGGTGTGTAAGAATACCACACAACTCTGAAGAGCAAGTCTTCAGTAGCCTTGGGCTGATGTCATCGGGCCCCACTGCTTTCCCTGGCTTCAGCCTGTACAGCATCATCTTAACATGGGCAGTATGGAAAGTCATAGGTGGGGTTGCTGGTGGAGTAGGAGGTGAGAAGAGAGGACTCTGTGCAGGTAACATCTCAGGAGTGTTGGAGAGAGGGAGGGGAGGTGGTGAGGAAGCAGCATTGGTCAGCAGACCAGGTAGGGGCGGTAGTGGTGGTGTGGGGCAGTCAAATCTGTTGAAAAATCTGTTCAGATCATCGGCCAGACTCAGTTCACCATCAGGCAGTGTACTGCCCTTCTGCTTCATGCCCGTGATCTTTCGCATTCCAGCCCATACCTGCTTCACTCCATCCTGCTGCAACTGTTGTTCCAGTTTGAGCCGAAATGCTTCTTTCCCCTCCTTAATCCTCACCTTAAGTTCCTTTTGAAGTTCTTTGATTTTATTCCTGTCGCCCTCCCTGAAAGCCTTTTTCTTCTCATTTAGTAAGGACTTCAGGCTGCTGGTTATCCATGGTTTGTTGTTAGGGAAGCACCGAATTACCCTGGATGGCATGATGTCATCATAACAGAAATTGATGTAATTGGTAATGCATTCTGTTAGGCCGTCGATGTCTTCCCCATAGTCCTAACAGAACACATCCCAATCTGTTGTCTCAAAACAGCACCTCAGGGCTTCATCAGCCTCAGGATGCCAGACTCTTGATGTTCTGGTGGTGACAGGCAGCCTCTTTACAGCTGGGGTGTAGGAGGGAGAGAGATGTAGCATGTCGTGGTCTGATCGACCAAGAGGGGGCAGTGCTGTACATTTGTATGCATTTTTCACATTTGCATACAAGAGATCAAGTGTTTTACCACCTCTAGTTGCACAGTCAATAAACTGTTTAAAAGTAGGCAAAGTCTTAGAGAGACAGACATGGTTGAAATCTCCAGACACAACAATGAACGCCTCTGGGAACTTGGACTGAAGTCTCGCGATAGTGGTGTGAAGCTCGTCACACGCGACTTCGGCCTTGGCAGATGGGGGAATGTAAACAGCAATAGTTATCACCACAGTGAACTCTCTGGGTAGGTAGTATGGCCTTAAACTAACCGCTAAAAGTTCAATGTCCTTGTTGCATATCTGTTCTTTGACAGTGGCATGATTAGGGTTACACCATTTGTTGTTGACGAGCAGTAAAAGCCCCCCTCCTTTCTGCTTACCGCTCGCTCCGGTGTCCCTGTCCGCTCGGATTGTCTTGAAGCCGGTGAAACTGATCAGGGAGTCAGGCGTGTTTTCCGTCAGCCACGTCTCTGTCAGGCATACAATACTGCTCTCCCGGTACAATTTCTGGTACCTCACCAGGCTTTCCAATTCTTCGAATTTGTTCGTTAGGCAGCAAACATTCCCCATTGTGATAGATGGTAGGGCTGGTTTAAAAGTCTCTCTCCATGTTCTCGCCAACCTCCTCTTGTTTCTCTTCATCCCTGCACGGGTTCCCCGATGTCTCCTCTGTAAGAGTTCCTTCGGTATGTCATGTCGAATCCCAAATATTGAGCCATGTACCAGGCTTATCAGTTCCCAACGGGTGTATACCACGGCAGTTTGCTCCGTCCGTCTGGCCGATATTAGGCACATATTTCCACTCCCATTCCGGTTAAGTCTTGGTTAAGAACTTGACAACACTCAAAAGTTGTAGCTAACACACTTATAGGAAGTTTAGAAAAATAAGTCTAGAAAAATACAAAAAAATAATAATACTAAATCGACATTTAACATACACACTACACAGAGCTGCACGCAACAGGCTGCCGTCTCACCGGCGCCATAGCAACCAACATCATCAAGTACTTAAATTAATATTTTTTTTCAAGTGTGGTTAAAACCATTCCAGGGAAAATATTTTCAATGGTGAGGCTTTAAATACAAATTCCGAAAATTCAGAAATTATGTTCATAGAGCCAAACTTCCACAATAATTAATCTAAAAGTAAAGCTTAAAGATTTCTCTTGAAGACAATTGATATTTCAACATTAATTTTATGATAAAATCCAAAACAAGAACTGAGGAAAGATCAGGTTTTTGATGAGTTGAAATTGAATGACCCCATATTTAGTGAATTATATTACAAATATACCTTGCGCTTATGGCAGAACTTGCTCTCGTCAATGTGGACGATAGCGTTGACTCCACCGATTTTCTGGCCTTTTTCTTTCCTGTGCCTTTTAAGGCTTTTTAGGCAAATTCTTTGCAGTTTTTGGACATCATTGAGAGTGTTGCAGTGCTTTTAGTGATGCCATCCTGAAGCATGTCTACCTGCCGTAGCTGCAAACCCTGTGCAAATCTACAAAGAAAACAAAGATTGAATCAGAACTGTTTACATAAACAAAGAAAATATGTGCTTGTTTGATCAATCCGTAAGTCTACTTTTGTCACAAAGCTTTTTCTACTGAAAAACTACTGTTGCAACTTGCAACTATAGTTTCAGCTTAAATTGTACAAACATTTCACACTCTGAACCTAGAGCTGTAATCTGTGAAATACTGGAGTTGGAGAAAACCTAAAATGATTACCTGTGAATGTACTTCATCCATGTGAAGAGACTACAGTGTGAGTTTGAGAAAAGAGACTTGGTCCTTACACTTCTCCTCAAACGTCCACATCTTTTACGACGGCACTCCCTGAAAATTGCAAACAAATTGGAAATTTAAATGATGTCTATAAGTTTGACATATACATACATACATTGTCTACAAACTGCTCAGCCTAAAACATTGTGGCAATGTAAATAACCCTTATTGATGATCATGTCATAAATGATAACTTGATCAAATAGATATCTTAAAACTTAAACTAGCTTGATACTACATATTAAGCTACATGCTTCCGGCTATTCGCTGTGTTCAAGCTTATTCATCATTTCAATCATGCATTACAAAGGGGTAGGATTAAGTGTATAGTTCTTCCTACTTGTTTCAGGCATATCAATTAAATATATCTTTTTTTTTTTTTTTTTTTTTTTTTGTGAATTGATTTGAACATAATTTTTGTCTATTGTATTTTCATTCTTTTCATTTTGTTTTGTTTTTTTTGATATGTCTGAAATAATAACATTGAATCAATCAAACCATTCATTAGCATTTGATTCATTACTTACATATATTACATTCAAATGGGAATTGTTAATAAGGGCTACCATACAAATATTTCAATATTAGCATTTGTTTTTTTGGGGCGGTGTCACGTTAAAATTGTACCGGGGGCGAAAATTGTACCGGCCTACGTCATCACAACAGATTACGTGAGGGGTTGTCCGTTGCCAGGCAGGTTTCAATTGCGCTCATGTTGCCGAAGACGAAATAATATAATACCGATAACGGATCGCGCTAGATAACACTTGTTTTTACTTTATATTTGTATTGCATTTAATTGTTGAATCGAATTTAGATAGTAAACTGAGTGTTTAATGTGTTCATAGTCTAGCTAGCTTGTGTTAATTTAATTTCCTTAATTAAATTTAGAGAATAGATTATAGGTAATAGATAGATAATAGATAGATAGATAGGTAGATAGGTGAGCAGGCATTTACTAACTGTTTTTTATTATTATTATTCACGTTATCCCCATAACATTTAGCTGTTACTGTGTAGGGAAATAGATAAATACAATGCAATACAATACAAATATAAAGTTAGGAACGCTAATGTAGCAGGGTTAATGCTTCCCACTTGCCATTGCCAGCGAGATCCTTGCGCTGGCTGTGGTAGTGGGAGCCTTGGTTGGAGTGCTAGAGCTCCCCCTAGCGGAATGCGGGGGTTGTACTGTACGGTGCTGCCTCCTCTCCTCAGTGTACGTATACCCCGGCTGGGAGAGGTAGGTAGTCAGAGCAGTTAAATATGAATCCACACTTTGGCGATGTTTTACGGGAGTCTACATGTACATAATACTGTATTAATACTTGGTTGCTTGTACATATATATTGTGTTCCTTGGAATCTGTAATTACATTTAAATGGACTTTAGGCTTAGGATCGCTAGCTTGGCTACCATGTGCTTTGGTCGTAGCTACTTAGCTAGCGTGGACTTCGCCAAGAATGTGTACTTCAGCTTGTCTTTGTCTCATGTTAGGCTGCCATTGTGAGGGTTCTCAAAGAGCATTTCCCATGTTAATATTCCACCAGGTATGTCACCAAACGCCCATTCAAATATTAATTTGTTTAATGTGATATTTATTTCCATGTAAATGGCTAGTCTACGTATACCCCGGCTGGGAGAGGCTGCCATTGTGAGGGTTCTCAAAGAGCATTTCCCATGTTAATATTCCACCAGAATAAACGGCTGGCTGCCAATGGTTCCATCGTGGTCTCAATCACAACGCAACGAGAGAGTACGCAACCGCTACAAATGGTGCCGTGACCCGTTCTTCTCTGCCTGTCTGCTGCGTCATTGAGGATCGCCATTCAACACGTGGCACGTGAGCACCGACGACGTGGCCGTGCAGTGAGTCGCCCGTGCTGCTTCTAGTAGACAGGTTCAGTAATAAAAATAAAGAGGAATAGTTCGAACCAAGGGATATGGTTACTGCCGACCATCTTGTAAAGATATATGTGTTTTATTTTTTTTGTGTTTTATTTTATTTTTATTTCTCCTCGTGCACATAATGCAAATTGTTTTCTTTTTTTGCTTTTGAGTTGAACGTGACATTTGAACAGTGACGTGTCATTAGTTGTGTATGTGTTTTTATTTCTTTACTATTGTCACTGCATAACGTACATTTTGGGTTTTGGGAAATTGTGACTCATTAAAGATGGATGAGCTGAACTTATCTGCTTTAGGCAGGGGTCAGACATTTATGTTTAGCCCATCACTCCAGAAAGGAGGTTTTCGGGGGAGGCCCCTGACATCCACTCCTCAACAGGCCAAAGTGAATGGTGCTGAGGGTCACGTTTCTTCTAGTGCTGATCAGTTAGCTGGTCCATCTGCATTTTCTGGGGGTAGGGATGTGGACCATGTCCCTGTGCATGTATTAACTGACTTAGTTAAGCAGATAGGGACTAGTATTGGGGAGAACATTGCCTCTTTTCTTAGGTCCGCCCCAACTGGTGATGTTACTTTGGCCCCTTCGACCATTGCTGATCTCTCTAAGATGAGCCTGACTGTTAGCCAGCGTAGTGGTGAACCGCATCCCTTCAGGGGGGACAAGACTGACAAACTTTTGGTTTCTGAGTGGGAAGACTGTGTTAAAGTGTATCTGGCTAAGAGGGATGTTCAGTTATGTGATCAGGCGGAAGAAGTAATGGGCAGGCTTAGGGCTGCAGGATATATCGGCTATGCACGATATATCGATATAATTTCCACGGGGATACAAGATTTGACAATATCGTTTATATCGATATGCGTTAAAATGGTCAGTTTCCCCCTCAAGCGTCTACAGCGCTTGCCTTGGAGACTGTGAGCGCGACCCCTCCCCCTCCCACTCTGTCTTTCCGAACGTGCCGTGTGCAAAGACGCCTCATTCCCGCCCCCGCCGCCCCCTCACAACACAACAAGCATGGATGATACCCGTAAAGAAAACGAGACGGCGGCGGTAGACAAAATTGTTTCAAAGAGGAGAAACAACGGCTCCATAATGTGGAAATAGTTCGGGTTTAAAAAAAAACAGATGAGCAGCAGCTGCAGGTCATCTGTAGAGAGTGTAGCAAAACCGTTGCGACTAAAAGTGGAAGCACGACAAATCTGTTCCACCATTTACAGCAGCGGTACAAAGTGCAGTATAAGGAATGCGTAATACTCTGTGGCTGTGCTGCTGCATCACCGGCCGGACAGTTTCTTCTGCCCCGAAACCAGGGCCGGCGCTCGGCAAATGTGTTGGGGGCGCCCTCTGGTGACGCTCTTAATTAATTAATTAAAATATACGAAACAAGCGAAATGAAACCAAACATGTTCCCAAATGGAACGGAGAAGGGAGGGGGCGGGGGATTAAAGTTACGGCGCACTGAAACCCTCACCGTAGAACACAGGACAAAGCGACGAAGCCAATGCTCTTACTGGTAGCTAATGTGTGTAACCTACAGCTTTATAATGTTTTGCATAGGTGATTATTTTGTGAAGAAGGTGAAAAACGTCCCTTTTTTTTTTAACAAGTTCATTCAATTCTGTTGAAAATAACGATACAAAATCGCATGTTGCAGTCATACTGACCTATGTTTTAATAAAAGTGCTTGCAACATCCCACATGTGGCTTTTGACTTAGAAAAAAAACATCTAACCCACTCTATAGAAAATATCGAGATATATATCGTATATCGCCATTCAGCCAAAAAATATCGGGATATCATATTTTGCCCATATCGTGCAGCCCTAGGCAGGCTACAGGGTAGAGCACGTGATGTTGTGAGAGTGGGGGTGCGTAGCAAGCCTAGTTTGGTCTTACGGTTAGGTCCTCAGCCCATTTTCGACATACTCAAGCAACACTTTAGTGAGTCTGTGACTTCTTTCATGCCTCTTGCTGACTTCTATGACACAAAGCCCTTAGAGAATGAAAGTGCTGTTGACTATTGGATCCGGCTTAACAAGGCACTCGACACAGCTACGGATGGGCTGAAAAGGCAAGGCAAAACTATTGATGACTCCTCTAGGGAAGTGACTGTCATGTTCATCACTCACTGTCCCGATCGAGAACTGTCTCTGGTCTTCAGCTGTAGGCCACTCGAGGAGTGGACTGCCATGGATGTGCAGGTACGGCTTGATGAGCACCATCACAAAAAACGTCTTCAGCAGCGCCATTCAGCTGCACGTTCCTCAGACCACCTGCAATATTCTCAGGCTGTTGATGCTGTGCATAGTCACGTGCAGACTGCAGTGACTCCTGCTGCCCAACCTGCCATGACCGGCGGGCCGGCGTCAGGTGAGAGTCACGTTCTTGGGCATATTGTCACTCTGCTGGAGCGTTTGTTACAACGGGAGTCTCCTCAGCGTTACGGGCAGCCTAGACAGAGACCTGTCGGTCGCACCCGGGCTCGGGGGCCATGCGCTATTTGTGGCTGCGACGACTATGACACTGCTTCCCACTGTCGGAACGAACGTCTATGCTTCCGCTGCCATGCTGCTGGGCATCAAGCTGCCACTTGCTCAGCCCCACCTGCTCCTGGTTCACCCACGCAGCAGGGAAACTAGCTGACCCGCACGAGGAGGGGTCTAATGAAGGGTCAGCTGGCGCATCCCCATATGACGATGATATTCAGTCCGTTTTTTCACATGCTTGTGCAACGACGGACAGTGATTCAACTTAAATTTTTCAGAACACGCAGCGACTGACTGCGAAAGACAATCTTTTCTACACTAGTGTGATGATTTATGATGCTGTGGAGGTGCGTGCCATGTTGGACAGTGGTTCAATGGCCTGTTCTATGAGCTCACGCTTACTTCCAAAGCTGCAGGACGCAGGTGTTATTTCCCCTCACTCTGTTGCCCCGACATCAGTTGTGCTGATTGGCTGTGGCGGGTTGAGGACATGTCCTGTAGGTGTTTGCGAGCTGCAGATGAAAGTCCATGACTGCCAGATCTCCGTGCCCACACTCGTTGTGGATGGTCAGAGTGATGACCTGATTCTGGGCAGCAACGTTATAAAACACCTCATTCGAATGGCTAAACACCCTGGGAGTTTCGGGGAGACAGCATCTCTTTCACCTCAGGCGTCTGGTAAGGAGGACGGTCTTCTGCAGCTGTTGGCCACTGTGGAGAAATGGAGAGGCAGTGAAATCCCAGAAAAAGTGGGCACAGTCAAGCTGAAGCATGCCGTGACTTTAGAGCCTATGCGAGAACACTTAGTGTGGGGGCGCCTGCCTGGTCATGTGTGCCTCTCTGCTGGAAGCACACTGGTAGTGGAACCAAGTCAGTCACGAACAGTGCCACGGACCGTCATGGTAGGGCGACTGGTGACGCCACTATGGGGCGATGGTTGGGTCCCAGTGAGAATTATCAACCCCTCCAATAAGCCTGTGACTCTAAGACGGAACTGCAAGATTGCTGACGCGTCCCCCTGTGTGGCACTTGAGGACTTTGACAATGACTATTTGTACAGGACTGACGAGACTGACAGTGTTGAATGTAATGTAGCCAAGACTACTGACCTGACTGACACGGGTAGCGAGAAGAGCTTGACAGTTGACTCTGAGCGCTCTATGCCCAGGCCTTGTAGGTCAGCCCTTCACGACTTGGGTCTGCAGGACATTGACATTAACTCAGCTGATTTGTCTCCATTCTGGAAAGCAAAGCTGGTTGATCTGCTGACAAAGTATGAGTCCATCTTCTCTCGCCACAGCATGGACTGCGGTACAGCCAAAGGGTTTGTCCACCGCATCCGCCTGAGTGACAGCAAACCCTTCAGGCTGCCGTATCGTCGGCTGGCTCCATCTCACTATGACAAGCTCCGAACGGCTTTGAATGAGATGGAGGAGCGAGAGATCATAAGGAAATCTGCGAGTGAGTATGCATCGCCGCTTGTCCTAGTTTGGAAAAAGAATGGAGACTTGCGTCTCTGCACGGATTTTCGCTGGCTGAATGCGCGTACCGTAAAGGATGCCCACCCTCTGCCTCACCAGGCCGACGCTTTGGCAGCTCTGGGGGGGAATACATTTTTCTCGACCATGGACTTGACCTCGGGATACTACAATGTGGAAGTACACGAGGAGGATAAGAAGTTTACTGCGTTCACCTCCCCATTTGGGCTTTATGAGTACAACAGACCGCAGGGTCTGTGTAACAGCCCGGCAACATTCATGAGGATGATGATGGCTATCTTTGGTGACCAAAACTTCTTAAGCCTCCTCTGCTATTTGGATGACATTTTGGTTTTTGCTCCTAACGAACAGCTAGCTTTGCAAAGACTAGAAATGGTTTTTGAGAGATTGAAGGTGCACAATCTAAAGTTAGCCCCCAAAAAGTGCCACCTCCTGCGGCCATCTGTGAGGTTTTTGGGGCACATCATTGACAAACATGGCATTGCCACAGACCCTGAGAAGGTCAAGGCCATTGTAAATCTCAGCGAGAAAGACTTGATGGATGAGTCCGGCATTGTCCCATCTCCCACCAAGATAAGATCATTCCTTGGTATGGTTGGGTTCTACCAGCAATTCTTTGAGGGCTACTCGAAGATCAGCAAGCCCCTCTTTGCACTTACCTCTGGAGTCAAGAGGCCACGTTACAGTAAGGGGAAAAGGAAAACGCCTGTAACAAGGAAACTTACCTCTACTGACTGGACAGTGGAATGCGGAGAGGCTTTCAAGAGGCTAAAACTAGCGTTGCTAGATAATGCTGCTCTGGCTCACCCAGACTTCAGCAAGCCCTTTTTGCTCTCAGTGGACGCCTCCTCCAATGGTCTGGGTGCGGTGTTATCTCAACTGACTGAGGGGGATAATGTAGCACGTCCGATTGCATTCGCCAGCAAATCTCTCAACTATGCCCAGTCTCGCTACCCAGCACATAGGTTGGAGTTTCTGGCGCTCAAATGGGCTGTCTGTGACAAATTCAGCCACTGGCTGAGAGGCCACAAGTTTACGGCATGGACGGACAATAATCCGTTGACCTACATTCTGAGTAAGTCCAGACTCGATGCTTGTGAACAGAGATGGGTGGCTAAGCTCGCCCCGTTCGACTTTGAAATAAGATACATCCCCGGTCCTAAGAATGTTGTGGCGGACGCCCTCAGCCGGGAGCCTTTTGTGCAGCCCAGTATGCTTCATCGTCTCACCAGGGTCCCGTATGATGCACTCATGGAGGAGGCGAACGCCTTGAACCTTGACAGTGTGCAGGATGCGTTCCGTCAATCCTGCAATCCGCGAGTCATGCCATCTCTCAGCAGTGCTGTGGCAGTGTCCTTGGGCCCTTCCGTTTCCAATGAGGCCGTCTCTGCTGTCTTGGAGCGGTCATTGGGCCAGGAGCATGTGCCTCCCCAAGCCTTTCTCCTTCCTCAGCTTGTGCAATCCATCCAACCACGTGAGCATTCCGACATCCGTCCCTTGCCTAAAGAGACGTTGATGGCTTCACAACGTGCAGACCCTTGCTTGAGTCGGGTGCTTCACTTTGTGGAGAGGCAGAGACGTCCATCAAGGCGTGAGCGTGGGCATGAGCCAGCTGACACTTTGAGGCTCCTCAGGCATTGGGAGAAACTTTCCATCAAACAAGGCGTCCTCTATCGTGTTTCGAAGGATGTTGTCACACAGCGGAAGACGTACCAGTATGTTGTGCCCTTGGTACTGAGGGAAGAGGTCCTCAGAGGTGTGCATGATGAAGCTGGTCACCAAGGCCAAAGACGAACGCTCTACCTCTCTAGACAGAGATTCTACTGGCAAGGCATGGAGAGAGACGTGAAGGAATACGTGTGGTGTTGTCGCCGCTGTGTATTTAGCAAGTCTCCAGAGCCGGAGGGCAGGGCGCCACTCGAGAGCATAGTGACATCTAGGCCTCTCGAGTTGGTTTGTATTGACTTTTGGTCGGCTGAGGATTCTTCTAACAAGTCACTTGATGTGCTTGTGGTTACCGACCATTTTACCAAACTGGCTCAGGCATATCTCTGTCCAAACCAGTCAGCAAAAGCTGTTGCAAATCAACTTTGGAACAACTTCTTCTGTGTGTACGGCTTTCCTGAGCGCATACATTCGTACCAGAATATCGACTGATAGTTTGTTGAGAATCAACTGATAGCCAACTATTTTCTCTGTTTTGCTCTGTTAATAGCTTGTAGACACTAAACTGTTTTCACTTTAATTTGACAGTCCTAAGACCTGTCTACTAATGCTTAATTGAATATCGACTGATAGTTTGTTGATAATCAACTGATAGTCAACTATTTTCTCTGTTTTGCTCTGTTAATAGTGTGTAGACACTAAACTGTTTTCACTTTAATTTGACAGTCCTAAGACCTCTCTACTAATGCTTAATTGAATATCGACTGATAGTTAGTTGAGAATCAACTATTTTCTCTGTTTTGCTCTGTTAATAGTTTGCACACACTAAACTGTTTTCACTTTAATTTGACAGTCCCAAGACCTGTCTACTAATGCTTAATTGAATATCGACTGATAGTTTGTTGAGAATCAACTGATAGTCAACTATTTTCTCTGTTTTGCTCTGTTAATAGTGTGTAGACACTAAACTGTTTTCACTTTAATTTGACAGTCCTAAGACCTCTCTACTAATGCTTAGTTGAATATTGACTGATAGTTTGTCGACAGTCATATGACAATGAACAGGTTGTCACCTACACAGGGTGCCTATTGATTCATAAAATATTCTCATCTTTATTTTGCAATGAACATATATGATCAACAGAGGGTTGAATGTTCATTCATTAGATGTGTTCCTTGTGAGTGGAGGAAAGTTGATCCATATGAAACGTAAGTTGAGAATTGGTTAATAACAGCAGTTGATAGTCAACTTACTAGAAGTTGACACTCAACTGATAGTTGAATATTTGTAAAGAACATGTAGTTAAAAGCACAATGTCTGTTGCAGACTGTTTTTGTAAAAATAAATGAACAAAATAAAAATATACTATAGTTAACTAACACTTAGTTGAATGCATGTTACATATTTGTTGACAAGCTCTGTAGAGTATCCAGGCGCGTCGTTAGCAATTGAAAACATCCGGGGCTTTAGCCCGGGGGGGGAGCACCGTCCTGACTCCTGCGTGCTACGGTATCTTAATTAATTAAATAATTAATTAATGAATTAATGTATCGATTAATTAATTAAGGGCGCCCCCAACACATAGGTCGCCTATGCCGAGCGCCAGGGCAAAAATAAGACATTAGAATAGCCTATATAGCCTGCGTGCACCTACCCGATGTCAAGAAGCCATCGCTGCTCCGACGGACCTTTCTCCCCCAGCCAGGCAACGGCAAGTAAGTAGTGGTCTGCTTTTATGTTTCATTTTTAAGTTATTACTTATTGTCAGTGTAGGTTTAATGTTACAGATAAAAACATGCTTTATATTTAGTCAGAATTTCAGAGTTCTAATGTTTCCCCGGAATATGCATTCCTAAACTGTTCACGTCAAGTTCTCTTTAAGATCGCATGAGATGATATGTGCTATCGCGCGACCTGTAACCAGGAAGTAAACACTCGCTTGCATGAAATGATATGCGCTATCGCGCGACGTGTAACCAGGATGTAGATTTAAATAATGAAAAAATAATCTGTTACTTGCTTATGCTGTATGCAAGTTGTTTAAGAAGCTTATCTCCATATAAATCTGAGCTGTACATGAATCTGTTAATGAAGTCTCATTTCGACTCCTTCCTCCACTTCACTATTCATGTTCTGTTGCTTGCAGTTAACTACAGCCGCCCTTCCTGGGTAACGCCACCACCAATCCCTGGTCATCCATTGAAGCCATCTCTCTCACTCTGCACAGTCACACTGTTATCGCTTCATTCTCATTGTCTCATAATCTCATTATTATGGCTGCTGTGGATGCTTTAAAAAAAAAAAAAAATTATCTTAGGTAAAATCAAACCAGTGGGATTTTAGATTGAAAACCTCCAAAGCAATGTATTAAAAATCGAAAGACAGTCCTATGTGAAGTTTCTTTTTTGGGGATTTTCAAAATGAGGTACCAGAATGGATTGTCAACCCACTGTTTCTCAACCCTCTCCGATTATTACTATGAGTAGTAGTATTGCATGCATACAGTACTCACATCAGCGCCACAGTAAGCCTATAGAGGCTGCAACCATTTGCTTCTCAAAAGATTGTAGTGTTTTAGAATGAACAACCAGAGGGACAAGACAAGACTAATTTTGATTGACAAGTTGGCTAGATTTATATATGTATTTATATTATTTTTTTATTTATAAGAATGAAAGAAATTGTGTAATGAAAGAATAAAACAATGATTGATGCATTTTTGTTTGAATAACATCTTGCTCCCGCGGCCAGTGCCAGCGCCGGCATTGCAAGGGGAGGGATATTACGTACATTTGCAGGAGGCGGGATAAGTGCGGCCGCTGTCACTCAGATTTGTTTTGGTTTGACGCAGACAGCATGGAGGCAGAACAGACCGTAGAAGTCAACGCGATCGTCTTCAATGTTGCTGCAACGATGCAGCATATATTCAGAAGAGCAGCCAGTACTTACGTGTATGAAAGCAGCTATATATATATATATATATATATATATATATGTACACACACACACATCATTTTTATTTTATTTTTTTTACGGCAGAGATCCGGGGCTGATCCCAAAAGATCCGGGGCTATAGCCCCGAATGCCCAGGTCTAACGACGCGCCTGAGAGTATCAACTAACTCACTGTTGAATATCAACTAAACACCAGCTAATAGTGCAACGTGTAGTTAACTTAGTTAGTTGAATGCTTGTTTCTTATCTGTTGAAAGCTTTGTTGATTATCAACTAACCATCTACTAATAATGCAACTAATAGTTAACTGACAGTTAGTTGAATGCATGCTACGTGTACAAAACAACATCTACTAATGGCGCAACTTATAGTTAACAGACAGTTAGTTGAATCCATGTTTCTTATCTGTTGAACAAGCTCTGTCAAATATCAACTAACCATCTACTAATAGTGCAACTTATAGTTAACTTACAGTTAGTTGAATACATGTTGCTTATCAGTTGAGATAGTTCGGTTGAATGTCAACTCATTCACTGTTGACATGCAACTGAATATCTACTGATGGCTTGTTGAGTGTGAACAGTGGACTATCAAACTAAAGTGTTACCCATTCGTTTTGAGCGAAATCAACAATGTAAGGTGAAAAAAACATTGTTGGTTGAAAAGTGATTCTAGCGCTCTGAAAAGCATTTTGCAGGCATAAAAACAAGAAATGTTGATATTTGTCAATTTCAATTCAAACGTGTTACTAAGCTTACCAAAGGGTTATTGGGCCATTCTAAACCATTTGGGAGTGGAATACATTCGTTTTGAGCGAAATTAACAATGTTAGGTGAAAAAAACATTGTTGGTTGAAAAGTGATTCTTGCGCTCTGAAAAGCATTTTGCAGGCATAAAAACAAGGAATGTTGATATCTTTCAATTTCAATTCAAACGTGTTACTAAGCGTACCAAAGGGTTATTGGGCCATTCTAAACCATTTGGGAGTGGAATGCATTCGTTTTGAGCGAAATTAACAATGTTAGGTCAAAAACACATTGTTGGTTGAAAAGTGATTCTAGCGCTCTGAAACGCATTTTGCAGGCATAAAAACAAGAAATGTTGATATCTGTCAATTTCAATGCAAACGTGTTACTAAGCTCACCATGGGGTTATAGGGCCAACTCCACCATTTGGAAGTGATCAAAAAGTGATTCTAATGCTCTGAAAAGCATTTTGAGCTCATAAACAAGAAATGTTGATATCTCTGTCAATTTCAATTCAAACGTGTTACTAAGCTTACCAAAGGGTTATTGGGCCATACTAAACCATTTGGAAGTGGAATACATTAGGTTTGAGCGAAATCAACAATGTAAGGTGAAAAACACATTGTTGGTTGAAAAGTGATTCTAGCGCTCTGAAAAGCATTTTGCAGGCATAAAAACACGAAATGTTGATATCTCTGTCAATTTTGATGCAAACGTGTTACTATGCTTACCAAAGGGTTATTGGGCCATTCTAAACCATTTGGAAGTGGAATACATTCGTTTTGAGCGAAATCAACAATGTAAGTTCAAAAACACATTTATGGTCGAAATGTGATTCTAGCGCTCTGAAAAGCATTTTGCAGGCATAAAAACAAGAAATGTTGATATCTGTCAATTTCAATTCAAACGTGTTACTAAGCTTACCAAAGGGTTATTGGGCCATACTAAACCATTCGGAAGTGGAATACATACGTTTTGAGCGAAATCAACAATGTAAGTTCAAAAACACGTTGTTGGTTGAAAAGTGATTCTTGCGCTCTGAAAAGCATTTTGCAGGCATAAAAACAAGAAATGTTGATATCTCTGTCAATTTCAATTCAAACGTGTTACTAAGCTTACCAAAGGGTTTTTGGGCCATACTAAACCATTTGGAAGTGGAATACATTAGTTTTGAGCGAAATCAACAATGTAAGTTGAAAAACACATTGTTGGTTGAAAAGTGATTCTAGCGCTCTGAAAAGCATTTTGCAGGCATAAAAACACGAAATGTTGATATCTCTGTCAATTTTGATGCAAACGTGTTGCTAAGCTTACCAAAGGGTTATTGGGCCATTCTAAACCATTTGGAAGTGGAATACATTCGTTTTGAGCGAAATCAACAATGTAAATTCAAAAACACATTTATGGTCGAAAAGTGATTCTAGCGCTCTGAAAAGCATTTTGCAGGCATAAAAACAAGAAATGTTGATATCTGTCAATTTCAATTCAAACGTCTTACTAAGCTTACCAAAGGGTTATTGGGCCATACTAAACCATTCGGAAGTGGAATACATACGTTTTGAGCGAAATCAACAATGTAAGTTCAAAAACACGTTGTTGGTTGAAAAGTGATTCTGGAGCTCTGAAAAGCATTTTGCAGGCATAAAAACAAGAAATGTTGATATCTCTGTCAATTTCAATTCAAACGTGTTACTAAGCTTACCAAAGGGTTATTGGGCCATACTAAACCATTTGGAAGTGGAATACATTCGTTTTGAGCGAAATCAACAATGTAAGGTGAAAAACCCATTGTTGGTTGAAAAGTGATTCTAGCGCTCTGAAAAGCATTTTGCAGGCATAAAAACAAGAAATGTTGATATTATTGTCAATTTCAACTCAAACGTGTTACTAAGCTTACCAAAGGGTTATTGGGCCATACTAAACCATTTGGAAGTGGAATACATTAGTTTTGAGCGAAATCAACAATGTAAGGTGAAAAACCCATTGTTGGTTGAAAAGTGATTCTAGCGCTCTGAAAAGCATTTTGCAGGCATAAAAACAAGAAATGTTGATATCTGTCAATTCCAATTCAAACGTGTTACTAAGCTTACCAAAGGGTTATTGGGCCATACTAAACCATTTGGAAGTGGAATACATTAGTTTTGAGCGAAATCAACAATGTGAGGTGAAAAACACATTGTTGGTTGAAAAGTGATTCTGGCGCTATGAAAAGCATTTTGCAGGCATAAAAACAAGAAATGTTGATATCTCTGTCAATTCCAATTCAAACGTGTTACTAAGCTTACCAAAGGGTTATTGGGCCATACTAAACCATTTGGAAGTGGAATACATTAGTTTTGAGCGAAATCAACAATGTAAGGTGAAAAACACATTGTTGGCTGAAAAGTGATTCTTGCGCTCTGAAAAGCATTTTGCAGGCATAAAAACAAGAAATGTTGATATTTGTCAATTTCAATTCAAACGTGTTACTAAGCTTACCAAAGGGTTATTGGGCCATAGTAAACCATTTGGAAGTGGAATACATTCGTTTTCAGCGAAATCAACAATGTAAGGTCAAAAACACCTTTATGGTCGAAAAGTGATTAATGTATTTTATTTTCAAAGTCTCCTGCCCTGCATTTCAAGCAGTGGTCTGATGTGACTAACCACAGCTCCACACAGGTACGACATCCAATTATCGATTCACAGCATGTGGCGAACATGGGATCTGCCATTACAGCTGCAAGGTTAAAAAAATATAGATTATAAATTGATGCAGAAAATAACATTTAATTGTTAGTTGCAATATAGAAGGAAATTAACTGTAAGCAATCAGAAGTGTGTTTTATCGCCGAGTGAATGTTGAAGATGCGATGAACACCCGTGACAGCTGGTCAGCGCAGTGCTTGAGGGTGGCAGGCGGCTATGTTTTGTACTGTAGAATGACCTACTGTTACATATCTTACACGTACCTTTACACACAAGACATGCAAAGGCTTCCTTTAAGGGCTGCAAACCGACATTTGCCATGATCTCCTCCTTTTGAGACTTGGCCAGCTGAGACAGCTGGTTGATTGAATTAGTGACCTCTTGGAGACTCCCGGCGGCTTGCTTCAGCTGGTCAACACGTCCAAGGACCTCCTGCAGGCTTGAATCTCCATCCCTTCGACTCAAATGTATGAACAGAAAAGAAAGGATTAAAGATTTTTTTCAAATGGTGCATATGAACAAATGTTTGAATATCTTTCTGAATATTTTATAAATCTTTATTTTACTCTGTAAAAGCGTCAACCTATGAGACATTGTTGTCATATAATTGAATCATAATGACTTCATTCATGATCATCACTCAAAAAAGCAGACCAAATTAAGTTCAAATAATAATTATTCTTCCACTCTACTTTCTTTTCTTTTTCCTTTCTTAACTTTTGCATTACACTGGTGAATTTGCCTACAGATCAAATGTTGTATTACCTTGTTTTAGCTCTTCTCCCATTCTGAAACTCCACAAAGTCACTTTCAGGCACAGCATATATTTTTCTTGAGTTCTGTTTCCAGAACTAGGAACCTAAGAAGTCAGAAAACATTAACTTCACTTCTGTTTTTAAAAGGGGTCATTGACTTTTTGGGGGTATTTCACACGGTTCCTTACGGTCTCCGAATAGGGTATGTAACATTGGTTGGGCTGTAAACAAACACGTGTTATTTATTTGAATGAAACACAGTCAGGGACATGAAATAACGTTAGCCACATTGCCAATAAACTAAACCATCACATCTACCGGTAATAGAAACAGGGAGGACACGTTAGCAACAACATAATACTACAGCTTGCGGTTGTAATGAACAAAGGGTCAGAACAGCACCTTTTCAGCTACATCTTCTTAGCAAATCCTGCTTTACATACCCACTGGTTTTTAATTGTGAGATTTGCATATGAAAGAAGTGTCAATGGACTTTAAGGGTTCATTGTATGTACATTTTACCCACTGAACTGTCGTTAATCAACTGTGACAAGGTAAATTGGTTTTTTGCAATCAATGACTCCTTTAAAATCCACATTAAGGTTTATTAGAAACCACAAATTAGAAGCAAGTTTCTGATCATACAACTTACTTCTTGTGCCCTCAGAGTCCATTATTTTGTTTCCTTGGGTGTCCGTCAAGGTAATAGGCTCATCAGAGCCCACGGCATCTTGAACTTTGGCCGAAATTCGTTCAACGCAGGCCTCCGCTTCCAAAAAACGCACAACTACTGTCCTGCAAGGACTGAGTTTCTCATTAACAATTTCTGCTAGATGGATTGACCTGGGGATAAATCAGACCGTCTTAAAATCACACCTATGGGCCTAAAATGATATTTATATATTATAGGACGAGATTTTAGCAGCAGAGATCAGTTACATATTTAACAAGTAACCTTTGGAATGATCTTCCCTGGAACAAGCTAGCTCTACTAGCTCGTGGAGTTCCAGCTCGTGGTGGTGGTGGTGGTGTTTCAGTGGAAAAACCAGACGCAGAAAAAGATGAAGCAGAAGCCGGTGAGGGTCGGCGCATGAACCCAAAAGCAGGAGCACCAGCAGCGGGTGGAAGGTGCTCTGCATCGCCGTGGACCTCATAATGACTGCGATTAGTTAGATTAATTATTGAAAAATGGCCTGCTGGCTCTGGAAATATTGCCGTGTTGGAGTCGTCCGTGATATAAAGACTGCTGCAACTGACCTGTTTAATAGAATTAAATGAAAAATACCATAAAGGATTAAAAAACATTGTAATTAAATAGTACAAATACTAATGCTAATCCCGTGTTTCCATAACAAATATACATCACAGGTCAACATACTTAAAACAATTCATATATATATTAGGGCTGTAAAATGATTAAAAAAAAAAGTGTGGATTAATCTGCGGATTAATCATGATTTATCACATATTACCGATTTTCTCTGTATATTAATCATGACAAAAGACGGATACATACATTTAAAATGTTTTCTTTTTTCATTAATGAAAAACTAAAACAATGGTGCTGCAACTCAGCAGTTCTTTAATAATAATTATAATAATAATTAATTTTATTTGTAACGCACTCTTCAGAAGTTTGTTCAGAAGAATCTCAGAGCGCCAAGTCTTTAGCAGTTCTCTTTGCTTTTCCATATGGAACATTAATATATCATCATCCCAAAAAGAATTCGGGCTTTTTAGCTATTGTTTGGTTGAATACAAATGTTTCTTACCTTTTCAAATCAAACAGAATGTTTGATTTGAAAAAGCCCAAATGATTTGGGCTTCTTAGCCATTGTTTTAGTGGATGGTTGAAAATGTCTCTTTATTGTCAAACAACCATTGACCACACCATGACACAATCTAGTCTTCCTTTTGCCAGCTGGTGTGGCAAACTACCTTGTTCACATTCCCTGACAGTAAAGCTGACGGCTTCTTTAGCACCATGTGTCCTGTGACTGACAAGTGACAACAACGTCTTTCACACGGCATCGTGGATGAAGGAGTGGCTAGATATTTGCGAGCCCTGGCAGTTAGATATTTAGCGAACTATGCTAACTAATCAATCTAGTTGAGAGAACATCCCTAAACAGTTATGTCATGTCAACTAGTATTATTACCACTACTAGTACATCACTAGTCTCTCCAACAAATGAGTTAATGTTATAATCAAAATGTTAATGTTACCGTTTGTAAAATTGCATGTGGGAAGTCAAAAAACTATTTTGCGCTCAAAAAATAGCCGCGGCTATGCTAACATTAACTCATTCTACCTGTCGTAGAATGACATGCCACCAAGCTAAGGCGCTGTGAACTGTGAGCATTTTTTTTGCAATGGATAAAAGTGTCAATTATAAGTTGAAAAGTAACATCACCTGAAAAATCCTGCAAATTTTGTCTGCAGACATGTCCTCTTGCTTCATAGTCAGCCGTTTGGGTCCGCGAAACAATATGAAGCTCTCCATTGCCATTCCATGCTTAATTAAATGTAACGGTTAAGCTTGTGAGAGCAACTTCCGGGTCACAACACAAAATCTTCGCAAAATTGAGAAAGAAGATTTCCACGCAGTATTTTAATTCCCGATGTCCATGTTTAAGCACATCAAAGAAAATCAGATAACTGGTCGTTTTACTGTTTTCCGTTTTCTATTATCAAAACAAAATTCGGAAAATGGGTCATTTTCGGATTTTTGTTTTCCTATCTCTGTATGGTAATCGGGAAACAGCTTGTTTTCCCGATTTTGGTTTTCTCATTTCAAAAACGAAAATCCATTGGTCGTAGTACACGGACCTCAGACATTGAGAAATAAGTTTTGAAAGGTTGAATATTTATTATATATCAATCCGCAAAACGAAAGTTTTGCAAAAGATTTGGCAAAACGGAATCCAAAGCGTTTTCCAAAACGGAATCCAAAACGTTTTCCAAAAAGTGAATATGCAAAGTGGCAAACGTATCAGCCAATCAGCGTCTGGGCGGGAACTACGTCACTGTCTCGTAATTTCCTTGTTCACGTTCACTTCTAGTTCGTATGTGTCAGGTCCATGGTCACCAATGGAGATTATTGATACGCTCCGAAGTTTGGCCGATGATGTGGAGAACAATCGTGTTGAAGACACAGATGCAGTAGATAGAGTGCGTGTTCTGGGAGATAGGATAGACGACTTATCCTCACTGGTACGTTTGGACGCCAGTGTGGTAAACACAAAGATTTCCCAAGTGCTACAGGCACTGGGTGCGAAACATAGGGTCGGGAGACCCACCGCGGAGATACCCTTGGAGGCAATAGAAAGTGACGTAGTTCCCGCCCAGACGCTGAACTGATACGTTTGCCGCTTTGCATATTGACTTTTTCTGAAAACGTTTTGGAAAACGTTTAGGATTCCGACTGTCACGCACAGCCCGGTTAACGGCACATGTGATTGGAATGTACGTCAGCAGAGAGCAACCAGTAGGTTTAGAGCCAAATGGTCCTGCCCAGAGTTGCGACACGCTATGATCTCGCCGACAGGGTGGTCACGTGGTTCATGTAAGCCTCAATAGTTGCAAACACGCCGCGCTTTCAATGTTATTCTATGGGACGACAGCAGAGATTTCAATATTAAATGGTAAATATGAATGAAAAAATCACATACAAGTATTTGTCTGACTGTTATTGCATTATTGCATATTTGTAAATGTCAGTTTTATATTTAGAGCGGTAGGGGGGCAACTGAAAGCTATCTATAAGTACTATTACTTAGATACGTTTTTAAGTTTTGGAGGGAAAGCTTCACGTTCGTGTTAGCATACTGGCCTAACCTTAACTTTTACCTTACATCTGTGTTGAAATCAAAGTATTCAAGATGTTCTACCATGATCATTTAAAGATATAAGCCACACAAAGTATCAAATATATTAAAGAATAACAACTCATTACGCTTGGATGAATGAAATTGTGTTTTTTTTTATTAAACAATTAGTGTGACAAGAACAAGTGATTGCGATTGTGTGAACAGATTCAACAATGGACACAGCAGGGAACACTATACTTAGGGCAAACCATTAACATATAACGTTGCAAATATACTATACTTTATGCCATTACAATACTTAGAATAGCCCTGAGCAAATTCAAAATGGGTTTAGGAGGGAGGATCCTCGTTTGGTCATGAACTCTGACCTCTAACCTATTCTCAAAAGTCGGGGCATAAGTGGTTGAGGAACAGTTGTTACCCGCTCTGTGATCTTCAATGGTGTCATGGTTCATTGGTTACAACTAACATTTTATAGATCAATGGTCATACCATGGTTGGCTGTGCAGCATTTGGATGCTCCAATCGGTCCGTGAAGGGTTATCACGGCTTCCCCAAGGACCAAGAGCGCAGGGAGATATGGATGGCAATGGTCAGCCGTCAAAACTTATTGACAGTCAGCAACAGTCAAAAACTATGTAACGTAATGTTCAGATCACTTGCTAGCATTTCAAAGGGCATAATAATTCTAAGTGTAGAGAATTATGACTTTCCAATGATATTTGAAGTGCAATGGAAACTGATCTTACAAGCCTACCTACAGGTACACTTTGAAAATGACCAATTCAAAGCCACAAAAGTAGATAGGATGTTGAAGTTGAGGCCCAACAGTTTTCATCCATCGCCCTAAACCGAAGAGGAGGAAACCCCCTTCTGTGAGGGTGCCTCCGGAACCAAGTGCAACGGACCACACATATTGCGCCAAATTAAACTTCGGTATGATCCATGCAGCTAACAATATTCCCCATTTCATGTAATTCAAGGATAGACTACACTCCTAATGAGATTACATAATTCATATTTGTACATTCAGTTTAAAAAACAACCAGAAGGCAGGGATTCTCTGAGGATTTGCACACAATGTAGATAATCGACACATTTCTACCCAATTAACAATTGCCGGTAGATCCATTTATAAATTGTATTGGTTTCTGATTGTGGCAGATGATTTAATTCACATTACAGAAATGTTTTGCTTTAATTCATTTTCTTACATTAGAGATGACAGTAGTTGCAAATGCAAAGGCAAAATACATATAACAGCAACATTACCTTGTAATTGTTACAGAGATTGAGGGAGAAATTTAGGTGGATTTCAAGCGTTGAAAAGGATTTCAACGCTTGACATTGCCAGGGGCAGGTGATCCAGTGGCAGGCAGTGTTGGGCAAGTTACTTCCAAAATGTAATATATTTCATATTACTAGTTACTTGCATTTGAAAGTAATAAGTTTCTTTACAATATTACCTTCTGTGTAGAGTAATAAGTAATAAGTTACTTACAACCAAAACCTTTACACGACATGACACAAACTCTTTTTCTATGCCTCATTTATTAGCTCCTTAGTTACAAAGTGCAGCCACACAAACATTTAACAAAAAAAGTTGCATTTCCATGAAATCAAACATGTTAATAGTTTATACTATTTCAATAATAAAGTAAAAGTGCACTTCAAGAATGACGTCTAACAGCCACCAGACAGGACATGTTTTGTAATTAAGTATTTTAGAACCTGAACATATATCCTGCCCTGAAATAGCAGTAAATAGCAGTAATAAAAAAGAGCATGAGAACGGCATAAATAATGAAACACATTCAACATTTCAGTCCCACAGAGACTTTACAAGGAACTTATGCTTAGAGCCTATTAATGTTTTGGTTAGGACCAAACAACAAAGTCTTAATAGACAAAATATACAGCCAAACAAGGGCTGGAGTCTGTGTGGCTCGGATTGTAACCAAGCCCCCAGGAACACTGCATACTTCCGCAATCCACCAGTGCTCAGCGGCCAAGCCTGGTATTGCAGCTGTTTAAGCGGGCTGTGGACGGGTCCCTCAAATCATGGGACCCAGAAGTAGATATCTCCGTTCACTCCAATACAAGTGGGGAACAGGAATGTGTCTCCGCAAAAAATGTCTGGATATCAATCAAAGGCTAATAATTACCTTCATGCCATGTCCTCAAAATGCCACCTCAAGCGTTTTATTAACCCTTATCTCGCTGGGGAAGAGGGGTGTGCAGCTGAAAGGAGTCGTAGTGAAACAAATGGCATCCGAGAGGGCCTAGTTCAGTGCTCCGTTAACGTGTTCGATTTTTGGACTGGTTCATCTGCTGCTCAATAACTCTCACGGTCCTCTGCTTGCGATCATTGTGATTCATCATGTATTGATCCATTTATTCAAAAGATCCAAAGACAAAGAACAGGTGCATTACGGTATCATTTTATATTGTTGTTGGACCGGAGTGGGGGGATGGGCACGCATGCGTTCTATATTTCTGCATCCGGTACGTCACGGACTAGGCCACGTGTCTTGGCCCCATAACGCGGAAGCAAATCGCTCCTGTATGTTACCCTGCGCCACTGAGCAGTTTGTATAGGAATGAATTGGCGGCCACTTTCCAGTCCGTGGTCGATCCTTTATTATGTCCATGATTGTAACGCGTTACCGGACTCAGTAACTGTAATAATATTACCGAAATATAGTTAGTAACTCGTTATATTACTCCGTTACTGACTAAATGTAATATATTACGGTAACGCGTTACTTTTGTAACGCGTTACGCCCAACACTGGTGGCAGGTGATCCAGTGGCAAGTGATCCAGTGGCGGGTGATCCAGGGATTTGTGTGCCGAGGGCCAGTCAGCCAGGGGTCAACAGTGAAGGAATAACTTTTGCCAGGGCCAGCTGCTCCAGGGACCAGACTGCCAGGGACTGATGGGGCGACTGTGGAGGACCTAATAAGGCAACTAGAAAAGGAAAAATTAATGAGAAGGAGAGCAGAGGGCTATTGCAAAACAAAAAAGAATCAATTTGGCACTAAGAAAGAGAATCAATTTGGCACTAAGAAAGAGAAACAATTCAGCCAACAAGAAGTTAAAACGAAAAAGCCATACAGGTTAAAACGACCGCCCATCATAATCAGCATTGTTGAATCGGCGGCATCTGTAGGGCTTCATGTGCTGAACATCATCCTTTCCAGGATATAATTAAACACACACTGTTATTTCTACAAGCTATCGCATCATAAAACCCGTCCTTAAATCAACCTAAATTATCCTAGTAATCCAACATAAATAACTAACTAAATAAAAGTTAGATTCACTAGTACTGAACTTTGTAATTGTTGGTGTAGATACCATCACATGGTGCAGTCGAGCTAACAAACTAGCAGGCAATCGGTCGTCTACCAAGATAAATATATATATAATTACGCTGTGCATTTACAAATAAAGATCAGTATATGCATCATAAAGGGCCTCTGATACAATGTAGACAGTTGACAATTCAAAAGAGGTAGCTATTTAATCAATTTACCCCTGGAGATACCTTCACAGATGGTGAAATCGAGCTAACAAACTAGCAAGCAATCGGTCGTCTACCAAGATAAATATATATATAATTACGCTGTGCATTTACAAATAAAGATCAGTATATGTATCATAAAGGGCCTCTGATACAATATAGACAGTTGACAATTCAAAAGAGGTAGCTAGCTATTTAATCAATTTACCTCAGAAGTTACACGGCGGCCAGCAATGGAAATGAACGGTCTCCTACGCCGTATAATGGTTGTTTGGAACTATTCGAGGCTCCATACCCCGGAAGTAGGTGCTACAACGGAGTCCAATGGAAGTGTCGCAGCTCTGGTCCTGCCCCCAGGAACGTTTTTTTTTTCCCTTTGGTTTCAGACCTTTGACTGTCAGGATTTTCAAAACGAATGCGCGACAGAACACTGCCAATAATCACGTGACTCAAAGCTTGCGCCAGTGTGGTCAAATCTCAGAAAAGTCATTGCTGAAAAGTCAGCAATGACTTTTTGAAAGGTTTTAAAAAAGGTTTTTAAAAATAAATATTCAACCTTTCAAAACTTATTTCTCAATGTATGAACACCTGTTTGCAGAATCCCATTTACAAGGTTTCAAAACCGGGAAACAATGAAATACACTGTTAGAACAGTGTCAGATTTGAAACTCTGCAAATGCGCTGGGGAAATTTTTGAATCTTTAAAAATGTGTTTGTGAAAATGATGAAGATAAAATGGAACACAAAATCATGTTTGCAGATGTTTGAATTTTTTTTTCAGTGTTGCAAAACCTTTTTTACAAGGTGTTGAGTTTTCAAACCCAGATGTACATTTACAAGCCTTTGGATTTTTTTTTTTTCAGGATTGAATTATGGCAGGAAACTGGCTCCATAGAGCACAGCCTGAACACACCGCTAGGGGGAGCCCTGGTTCACAGATACTGGTCCACTGACCGATACTGGTACACACTGACCAGATGCCTCCCACGATCCCGATTGGTGGCCGATATCAATAAAGACTCTCTTAATTAATGAATATTTAACATTAATATTATCATTATTACTTTTATTATGCATTATTATTATGCATTATTATTATCAGTAATACATGTATTATAATATTGTATTATGTTATATTATATTATATTATATTGTATTATGTTATATTTCATTCCATTCCATTCCATTATATTATGTTGTACAAAGGCCTCAGGACATAATAAATATCGGTGCGTCATAGAGCTCCTTTGGAGAGGAAGGATGGAGAGCTCTTTCCCCTCGTCAGTCTTTTCCTCCATTGTGTTCCTGTTTGGTTAGGACTATGGACTAGAAGAAAGAGTAAATGGAAATATAACTGCAAGCGGTGATTAACAGGGTCCGAGCCAAATTAAAGTCAAGATCACACTAATGGAAGATATATAAATATGAAGGAAAGATGTTGATGAAGATGTTCCACTTAAAGGAGCATTTCACCGGTGGAGGCATGAAAATGTGATGAAATTGGGTCCTATATGTAGTCGAATAACGAAATAAAATTCTAATTTGGTGCCGTCTTGACCGAGAAAAGGCAGAAAGTGGCTTTTTGGCGCTTGTGGATTGAAGACAACAACTCCCACCATGCACCACCATGCACAGCTTCGCTGGCCACTCCCGCTGATCTAGATCTCCGCCTATCGGACACCTTGCTGTTCCATCTACCAACCTGATACCGCAAGACTGCTTGAAAATCATTTCACACAACATTTCTAGTGAGGGGTTGGTGAACTCAGTGAATTACCGTATTTTCCGCACTATAAGGCGCACTTCGTAAAGACTATAAGGGTCACTCCGTAAAAAACGGAGTCATTTCGAAACCGCATCGAGCTGTAAAAAACGCTGTAGTAAATATTCAAGGCGCTGGTTCTCCACAGAAAAAAGTGGAGCGCATCAAGCCTGCGCGCTGTATACAAAAATTCAGTCACGAGGAGATTCAACCTTTTAAATTGAGCAGAAATACTTTTTAATGTACAGTTAGTAATTACATTTATCAAGGGGCTTTATTTAAAGCTACAAAAATAATACAAATAAAAGAATAAATAAAAAATCAGGCCACGTTTATACGTAGCAGGGTATTTATAGAAATGAATATTTCCCCCCCTCCGTTTTCAAAAATAACATTGTGCACACAGCATCGTTTTCCAAGAAGTTGTCGTTTACATCAAAACGCATAAATACGCCGTTGAGCGCCATTATAACTATGCCAAACGTATGGCCGGCAGTGTAGTAGAGCTTAGATCGGGCCCAGAAAATCAAGCCCGACCCGGCCCGAGCCCGTGCACGTTCTGTCCAAGCCCGGCCCGACACATTAACCGTAATTATGAGCCCGAGCCCGATTTCAACCCGACTTTTTTTTTAATACATATGTAACTTTGTACACATTTGTTACTAGGCCTACTCTGCTAAATATATATGCAAGGGATAATGTATAGAACGCCGGTCATTATCGGGAAAATAAGCCCCGACAGGGCGAACAGTACACCGACCGGCGTTTTCGTGTAAATGAGAGGCCAAACCGCGTGGAAATATCAGCGTTTTCCCTTCGTGTAAACGGGGCCTCAGACGTCCACACGAATCCTAACACGATACCGCATAGGTCCGGATAGATTTGAAACCACCTCCGAGGGTGGTTTCAGAAATGTGCGGTTTCGGGCACCGGATTCGCCGGCTCACCAAAAAATCGGCTTTGTGTAGACGGGGCCTTAGAAGGCGAACACACGTTCACCAAGACGGGGAGACAGCGCCGGGCGACTTACGCCACTATCTGCCAATGGATCGTGGATGCCTGGGCTGATATAACAGTAACTGTGGTCCAAGCTTTCACGAAGGCAGGAATAATAACTGAACTGCCAGGCAACAACAGCGACACTGACTCGGATAATGACGAGAGGGAGCCAGGCATGTTGGATGCCGTACTCGCCCAACTGTTCAATTCGGACACTTAAGAAGAATTCGAGGGATTCGTGGACGGGGAATGAACTGAAAAAGTGAACTTTACGTGTTATACTGTTCTACTGCAGTATCTTCTATTCTATGCGCCTTATAATCCGGTGCGCCCTATATATGAAAACAGTTCTAAAATAGGCCATTCATTGAAGGTGCTCCTTATAATCCGGTGCGCGTTATAGTGTGGAAAATACGGTAGTCCTCGTTTGTATTTCTTTCGAAATGGTGAACTTTTGCATGGTGCCATCTTCTATGTCAGATCCAGTAGCCTCCGCCATTGTACTTCAATTTATCAACAGCCTCTGTTAGCTTAGCTTCAGACGCTGTGGATGTTAGTTTCTGCTGTTGAAGTCCCACCCACTGGCACTGCTCTAATAGGTCTGTAGCGTTAGTGGGTCCCAGCCCCTAGAGGGGGGTGGGACTAGTGGTTGTAGTCTTACGAGAATCATCCCCTCTTACACTTCCTATTTTCTTGTACGCAAAAATCGTCATAGGCCTATTGCGTCATTGTAAACGGGAAGTGTTGGAGATTGATATGGATCTCTCCAGTCTCTCCAGAAAATAAGGGAATGATGCCCGACCGTTCAAAAATATGAGTGGGTTTCTAACGATACAAAGCTTAAGTGAAATGGGTGAAGTTGCCCTTTAATGCAATACTGTGCCTCGGTTTTCAGGTGAGCTGCAAAGCGATGGCCAAATGTCATGTTCAGCTTCCTCTTTTTTTTTTTTTTCTCATGTACCGCACTCCACAATTGGTGACCCTGATGTGACCCAATTGTGGAGTGCGGTAAATGACGAGACAAGAGACGGAGATGGGTCGAGTCAGCTTTACTCTCCACTTCAATTAAAACAAGTGTTACTCCAACATGAGTTCAAACGTAACTGCCGTGAATCTGAACTGTCGTAAATCGGCACAGTCGTAAACCGGAACTGTCGAAAACGGAACTGTTTCCAGGTACAGTCCCTTGGTGAATGTCTTACCACTGCAGCTGTGGGTCACCACAGTATGTTATTTTGTACAATAAGAAAATGGTCATATAAGAAAAATGGGCTAACTGCTCCAACTTTTATTTTATTTCTCGAATGGAGCTAAATAAAACAAATTCTGTTCGATGATTTTTCTGAGGCTTGGTGTAAAGATTTTATGTGTTGATTTTGGTGAATTTTTGATTCTTTTGTCGCCTGTGAATCTTTTTTATCATGTTTGGCTTTAATATGAAATTGTGGGAAAAGTAAAATTTCTTAGGGCATAAGAGGGTTTTATAAATGTATCTGCTTCTAGAGATTAATATTCTGAAAGAATTTTGAGTCCAGTTCTATCCGGTGAGGAGAAATAAGCCTAATTCATGATTTTTAACAATAAAAAATCATGCACCTTTGGGTGCAGTACCACAAAAATTTCAAGAGCTTTCGACATACGGTAGGCTGCAGTATGACTTCTACAGAATTTGAGGAAAAAAAAACGCTGCTCGGACCCCTAATAAATCAATTAATTTGACTCCAACAAGAGGGTCCCAGTGTCCGCAGTCAACCTGATGGCCTCTGAAGGTTGAGGAGATGTCCTCAGCCCTAACTGCTGCTGAATCAAATGCTGATCAAACCATAGACAAAGTAACTCTTCAAGATGTTCAGCTTCAGCTGTGGATATCATCTATAATGGTGTAAGAGTGTTCTGTAAATGGTTGTCCAGTTGTAATAGTATAAGCTGTATGAAGTATACTAGTATAATGTTGCGTTGAAGGACAGTGAGAGATGCATGTAAGACATAGCTCTACTTATTAAAGAGATGATATAGCCTATGTATTTATTATTTTTAGAGCTGTCAGTTAAACGCGTTATTAACGGCGTTAACGCAAACCAAATTTAACGGCGTTAAAAAAATTTATCGCGCGATTAACGCAATTATTTTATAAAAAAAAACAACTTTTTTTTTCTTTTTTTTTCTTTGGCTCAAAACAAAGAAGCAGTAGCCTGACTGCTATGTTCAAATGACATTTGTCATTTAATTGCAGTATAGGCTCTTTTTTTGTATCGTCCTGTTTTGATCAGTGTATATGCCAATGTTGTTATCAATAAAAAATCATTTGAACAAGGCAAGCCGATGCACTTCACCATGTTGATAAGAGAATTAAAATGAGAAGAATTATGGGACAAAAAAATCAAGGGATATTTAGCATAGAAAAATAATTTGCGATTAATCGCGATTAATTAGAGTTAACTATGACATTAATGCGATTAATCACGATTAAATATTTTAATCGCTTGACAGCTCTAATTATTTTACAGTCTGAGGAATATGAACATCTTGAACGAGTCCACATTTTCAAAACTTGTGTGATTTAGGAATAACAAAAACCAGGAGGGTTGAGGCTGGAGAGAGGGTCTCCAGTGAGTGGATCAACTGAGTGGATGTTGTGTAAACGCAGGAGCTCTGCATAATGCCGGAGGGTTGGCGTGTTGTTCCAGGACATGTTCTTCAGTCCCGTGCCAAACCAAAGAGCCGACGCAGCTCTTTGTCTCTTCCGTGTAATCCTCACTCCCAACAAGCGCCGACGGGACGCATGTACACGATTAAAGCATCAAACAGAAAAGCCCAAACCTTTCCCCACATGTTCATTGGTAACGCTTCTGTTCATAGACACGAACCGGTCGAGTTAGTGACTAGATCAGCACTTTACGCTTGAATAATTCAACAAAGACAACAGGAATCACTGAGCTCCCTTGATTACACGGCACATACCTCATAACTGTTCAAGGAGACGACAGAGAGACCCCATCTAAACACTCTGCACCCTGCCGGACATTATTCCTGTCACTTCAATGCCATGAGAAAGGATGTAAATGTAAAACGGTGACAAGGAACAACAACAGCAGTTTGCAGGGAATAGATTTTTCTCTGCATTCTACTCAAATATGGATTCCAAGAATGTACATTATGATTATGTATTTTCAAAAGATCTGCCATTCTATGATTCAGTCTTTTTGTTATGGCGAGTCTGATTATTCAGACGGAACACGCCACCCCAGAAGCAGTCAGGACGGGCTGCAGCCTCTCATTGTTCCCCGCTCCCTGCAGAAAGTAAGCACTTAAGTGACCTCCTGCTGGGAGCACGTTTTTAAGTGGCTCCGTCTGCAAACCTGATAAGAAAAAAGGCATCTTTCATGGGCATGAAAAAAAGATTTATCAAAGAGCATATCTGATTTTGCTACTCAGGAAGAGAAAGATGCAGCCTCTGCAAGCTGCTTCAGGGGGTGAGGCCATAAGATGGAGACAAAGGAACCCAAGAAAGAAGGAATGTAGCCCGAACGGCCATCAGGTAGCAGCCAGACCATCACTACAGAACGGAGTCCAGGGGTACCGCCTCGTATCATAGAGTGATCTTCATAAACCATACCATCATGACGGACCAATCCTTCAGACCCAGTGTATATCAAACAACACAAGATCTAATCTAATTGGGGGTTCACCACCAAATATAAACCCAAATAATGACAACTGCAAAACAATTCCTACAAATAAAACAACAAGATTTTTATTCAATCCCGCACTTCACAGACGACATCGCGGTCGGGTCCTCCCGCGCAGTCGGGTCCGGGCCGCCCCTCCTCTTCCCCCTCAGTCAGCGTCCTCCGGGACGGGGCCACGTCCCTCAGACCGTGGTGACCCTCATGACCAGCTCCCGCGGGGCGTCGCCGGGGGGGGCGCTTGGTGGGCCGCGGGGCTCCGGCACCCTCAGGTGGCTGAGCAGGTTGAGGATGTTGTAGGGGCCATGTTGGTCCGGGGGTCCGGCCGCCTCGCCGGGGTCGCCCTGGGGCCCCGCCCCCCCACCGGACGTCACGGTGGAGCCCGGGGATGAGGAGACCCCAACCATCAGGGAGACGGTGGAGGAGGACGCCCCCACCCCGGGGGGCTGGGAGTCTGCCCCCGGACCCGGCGGAGAGAGAGTCCTGTCGCCGGAGGCCGGGTCCTTCAGGTCCTCGCGGTCCTGAGATTTGTCATAGTTCAGGACCTTCCACTGCTGGTTGACTGCCTGCCAGCGGTGGAAGATACGGAACACCGACGGGCCCTCGTGGATGATGAGCGCTGGGGAGGAGAGAGACCAGTAAGACCATCACACATCACACTGTTGAACCAAGAGTCAGACCATCACACTGACCCTAGAGAACCAGGAGTCAGACCATCACACATCACACTGGTGAACCAGGAATCAGACCATCACACATCACACTGGTGAACCAGGAGTCAGACCATCACACTGGCCCTGGTGAACCAGGAGTCAGACCATCACACTGACCCTAGAGAACCAGGAGTCAGACCATCACACTGACCCTGGTGAACCAGGAGTCAGACCATCACTTTGTCCCAGGTGAACCTCTAGGACTGTGGAGAAATCTGAACAGGGGTTAGATGATGACCCGGCTGGTGAACCACTAGGTTGAGAATATCATTGAGACAAAGAGTCTGCAGTGTTGAGGACTCTTAGAGCCGTCGTTGTCTGTCTTATCGCCTGTATCTCTACTATCTGACTGCGACTGGCCCTCTATGGAGGCAGACCCCCTAGATGCGAGCTATAGTTCTTCTAATCCTTTAGGAGTTCTATAGAAACGCACCTTGTGAGAATTTTGTTAGGTGAGTGGTTTAGATGTTGGCTAAGCCCTGGACAGAAGAAAACGGAACTGTTTCCAGGTACAGTCCCTTGGTGAATGTCTTACCACTGCAGTTGTGGGGCGTAAAAGAGGTTTGAGGTTTGGGAAGAAAAGTGAGTATTCATTCTGTGGGTTTGCTCAATAAAGTCTTATAACAGTTGGGGATTGCTTATTGATTCGTCCTCATTGCACCCGGAATGCAAGAACATGGAAATCAATCTGTTACAAGCAATGCTGGGATTTCTCTCTTTATATTTGACAGGCCTTTTATTTTCACTTAGGAATCACAAAAATCTCACTATTACTAAAATATGTACTAAACTAACTGCGACTGTGCCGCAAACCCAACTGCCCCACGCGGACAATCAAGTTGTCTACTATAACTATTTAAGTGCACAATTCGACTTATTTGCTCCTAATGCATGATTATATAAAAACTGCAGTCACTGCCCCCCCCTCTCTCTCTCTCGCTCGCTCTCTTCCTCCCTGGTTGTATGCCTCTATCTCTCTCTGTCTTCCTTTCTGGTTATTCTCTCTCTCTCTTCCTCCCTGGTCGTCTGTCTCTCTATGTCTCTGTCAGTGTTTAGACAGGGGGGCATGGAGTCCTCCCTGCCCAGTCTGCTGGGTGTGAAGCTAACCCCTGGAGGAGGTGCGTTAATGATTGCACACGCTTCCAGCTCTTCAACCAGACAATTAATCTGCTGCGCCTGCAGTGGCAGGAGTTTTTAGCATTATTTGATTCCAAAAAGTGAGATGTAGAAGTGAGATGCCATCATCACATCCATCCCATTGGGTGCAGAGCCATCACAGAGGCAGCTGGAGACAGGCCTACATGCCGTCAGTTGGGGGGAAAGGGTAAGGTAAGGGTACTGGATGCCGAGTGGTGAAATGTGGACCTCGGTGTGACAGATTCTAGGCACATTTGTGGTCTGGGTGTGTTGGCAGGGAAAAGGAATTTGATGTTTAGTCCTGTGCTGCAAACATCGGTATGCCTTCTACTTGCATATAAACAACTCAGTCCTTAAATTTGACATTTGTATTCCTTAAAGAATTGAGCCAATTCCATCATCCTGTCCATCTCTCCACACATATTTTAAATAACTGCCTGGGGAGCCTGACACCGCCTGAGATTGAATTGATTGCTGAGCTGGAAACACCAATATTATAAACACAAATACTACACAACTTGAGCAGGAAGAATGTAGGAATCTCCAACACGAGTCGACCACTTGAACTTGGGCCTTCGCCCCACAGACGGTGGGGTGAAGGCGTTGGGTCACCTTCTTATTGACTTTGAACTGTCAATGAGACTTATCTCCAGCTCTCCTTCCTTTGAGGCGACCCCTGGGGACAGGATTAACGTGCACCTTGAACTGATCTCATCAAATCTCCTATTGGGCTAGGCGACCAGCATTCGCCTGGGCACACGACACCATCTCTGGGACTGAATGACCCCGGGGCCACGCCGCCTCACCGATGCACACGATGTCCATGAAGCCGTACATCCCGTAGCAGATCTGGAAGAGCAGGTCCTGCCGCTGCCAGCGCGCCGAGGGGCTGAAGGACGACCATACCAGCCAGGAGATGCTGGCCATGAGGAACAGAGAGCCCAGGACGGCCGCCGCGATCTGCACCTTCTCGATCATCGTCAGGGAGATGGCCTGCCACTGGGGGGGGGGGGGGGGGGGGACAGGGTAAGGGTGGGGGCCTGCCGGTGTGTGTGTACATGTGTGTGTGTCTGCGTACTGTGTGAATGTGTGGGTACATGTGTGTGTGTCTGTGTGAATTTGTGTGTACGTGTGTGTGTGTCTACTGGGTGTGTTTCTGAGAGAGAAATGCAAGACCCCATGGGAGTGCCTGGGAACATTTTCAGTTAGCAAAGACTAGGTTCTTAAAGGTCCCATGGCATGCCACCAGGTGTGGTGTGATTAGCCGTTACAAGCCGTTTTGGAAATCTGCCCCTTATGACATCACAGGTGGGCGTGTCCACCTAGATGTGTGACGGCTAGATGAGCAACGTTTGCTACAGTCCACTGGGTAGGCTGGTAGACTGATCTATCCAGCACACATTTAGGTGGACACGCCCACCTGTGATGTCATAAGGGGCAGATTTCCAAACAGGCTTGTACCGGCTAATCACACCATACCTGGTGTGGCATGCCATGGGACCTTTAAAAAGAGTCTTTGGGGCAAATGATATGGATGATCCCACCAGCCAAATGCTGTCTTATTATATTCAGTAGGTGCTACACGTGAACCTCCTAAGATGGCGCAATTTGATTGGTTCACTGTCTCGGAATATTGGGCAATATCCCACGATTGAGATCGCAATCTCGGGATATTGTTTTCAGCGTATTCTCATTCATTCAATATGATTCCCAGTTAACAGAAGATTTGTTTTGATGTAAAGATCAATTAAAGATCAGATTGTTTCTCTTTATTATTAGATCTTCCCATGCGTACACAGCCTCCTCCCAGACGTCCCTCTCGTGCTCAGGACTCACCTGCAGGGGGTTCTTGGTGCTGATGGCGATCACCTGGTACTTATAGTAACAGAGCTCGCAGGCCCAGGACCCTCGCTCGCTGATCCACTTGATGAGACAGGGGTGGTGGGTGCAGCGCACCGAGCCGCAGCACCGACACGGGCTCAGCAGCTCCCCCTGCAGGCAGCGGGCGGGAGTCAGTGTCAGGACCAACACCATAACACTAACACTGTCACCATCCCCACCAACACCTTCACCAACCCCACCAACACTGTCAGATCAACACGACATCAACCCCACCAACACTGTCATCAACCCCACCCACACCATCACCAACCCCACCAACACCATCATCCACAGACCAACACCACTGGCTCACAGACTGCTAGTGATCGTCCACCTTTGTAGGTTTGATTTGAGAGTCAGCACCAACACCAACATTAACACCCAAACTATTGATACCAAGAAAGCTGAGTCTCTCGGCTACAAAGCCTTTGGTTTAACGGAGCGCATTTAGGACATGGGATATCAGAGCCAAAGTCATGCAATAAGATGTATGATAAAGCATATTGTGTGGTGTCAGGCAAGCCACCCCAGTGAGGCCCCTGCAGCTCCTCAGCGACTTGTAGCAGCTCCACAGTTGCTCACCGGCCAGCTCTACAACACTTTAAAGATGAACTGAACTGAAATTTGAAGTTTAATTGATATAACAGATGTATTGTCTGCCTTCTCATTGGTACAATACCTAAAAATGGCTGAACATGCTAAAAGGGATTCAATTGTACAGTGAAATTGTTACAGGGTGCTGCCATGTTGGATTTCAACAATCAGCTACGTCACTGGCAAGCAGTGTAGCCACAGTTACCTTGAAAAAGTAATCTGATTACTGATAACTAGTTACTCCTTAAAATAGTAACTTAGTTACTTTACTGATTACTTGATTTTAAAAGTAACTAAGTTAGATTACAAGTTACTTTATCAGTTACATTTAGCTGCGAAAACACCCCCTGCCGCCTCAAAATAAAAAATTACAACCGGTTTTTTAAAGTCGTTTATTTAACCCGGAGCTTGGGGTAATCAATTAAACACTAACAGAGGAGGCAAAAATACAAAAGGAAAAGGACCATTGGGTGCTGTCCAAATCAAAGAAATGAATATAACCAAAGAAGCTCCCAAAATACACGTGCGCCTAGTGTTTCTTAACAAAGGTGTAACTGCGTGTCGGTTTTTGATAACCTTCAACAACCTTACCCTGGCCCAGTTCCCTGGTAGCTTACAAGAGCCTCAATCCAGTAACAAGGTACGGCCACACCAACCGCGTTACTTGCGTCAGGGGCATTTTTGCATAGGGAACCATTGGTATAGGCGCGAAGACGCGTTAAACACGTTGAAGCGTCGCGTTAGGGGCGTTAGACGCGGTAGACGCACGTAATTACGCACGTAAACGCAGCAACGCGCCCAACGCACCAACGCCCGGAGTTCAAAAAATGTAACTTTCAACGCTCCAACGCGTGACGCTTAGCCGCGATAGCCAATCAGCGTAGAGCTTGACCCAACGTCACTGGCAGAGAGTAGTGACGCTTGCACAGAAGCATACCGCCGACATCTTTCTTTATTCTGGGTGGAAATAGTAACATAGTTACGCCATTAAATGCGTTTATGGAAACATTTTTAGCGAGAAATGTGCATTTTACTTTCATAATGTTCGCTCGGTGAATGTGAAGGATGTTTGGTTTGATAGTTATGACGAAGAGGGAACGCTCCGTTCACTTGCATGAACATGGACTCATCTAGCTGCGTTGGCGCGTTGACGCGTTGGAAGCGTTGAACCATCACACAATGATCAAGCATCAGGTTAGGCGCGTTACTCGCGTTATCTTAATACCGCCCGTATTTTGTCTTCCTGGATCCTCGGCTTTCCGATGCAGCAACCAATCACGTCCGGGGAAATGCACATCAAAACTAACATAATTTTAAACAAATCCCATGCATTGAAAAACACATTGTCATTTGCATGGCCATCGACAAACGGAGGGTTTTACCCATGAGGGCGGGGCGTCGGTCCGCAACCGTAACAGAGACGCTTCACACGCACACGCACTCTCACACAAACAGGCAGACAGACAGACAGACGGACAGACACACACACCACACCATCGCTCCCAATCCAATCGGCGATCGGTAAAAAAATTGTAACGCACAGTGTCTTTGATGACTAACTTTAATCTGATTACTGGTTTGGAAATAGTAACGCGTTAGATTACTCGTTACTGAAAAAAGTGGTCCGAGGCCAGTAACGCGTTACTAATTAACGCGTTACTGGCATCACGGTCCGTGTACTTTGCGGCCAACGGATTTTCGTTTTGAAATGAGAAAACCAAAATCGGGAAACGAGCTGTTTCCCGATTACCATATAGAGATAGGAAAACAAAAATCCGAAAATGACCCATTTTCCGAATTTTGTTTTGATAATAGAAAACGGTAAAACGACCAGTTATCTGATTTTCTTTGATGTGCTTAAACATGGACATCGGGAATTAAAATACTGCGTGGAAATCTTCTTTCTCAATTTTGCGAAGATTTTGTGTTGTGACCCGGAAGTTGCTCTCACAAGCTTAACCGTTACATGCATGGAATGGAAATGGAGGGCTTCATATTGTTTCGCGGACCCAAACGGCTGACTATGAAGCAAGAGGACATGTGTGCAGACAAAATTTGCAGGATTTTTCAGGTGAAGTTACTTTTCAACTTATAATTGACACTTTTATCCATTGCAAAAAAAATGCTCACACAGTTCAAAGCGCCTTAGCTTGGTGGCATGTCATTCTACGACAGGTAGAATGAGTTAATGTTAGCATAGCCGCGGCTATTTTTTGAGCGCAAAATAGTTTTTTGATTTCCCACATGCAATTTTACAAACGGTAACATTAACATTTTGATTTTAACATTAAGTCATTTGTTGGAGAGACTAGTGATGTACTAGTAGTGGTAATAATACTGTTTAGGGATGTTCTCTCAACTAGATTGATTAGTTAGCATAGTTCGCTAAATATCTAACTGCCAGGGCTCGCAAATATCTAGCCACTCCTTCATCCACGATGCCGTGTGAAAGACGTTGTTGTCACTTGTCAGTCACAGGACACATGGTGCTAAAGAAGCCGTCAGCTTTACTGTCATGGAATGTGAACAAGGTAGTTTGCCACACCAGCTGGCGAAAGGAAGACTAGATTGTGTCATGGTGTGGTCAATGGTTGTTTGACAATAAAGAGACATTTTCAACCATCCACTAAAACAATGGCTAAGAAGCCCAAATCATTTCTGTTTGATTTGAAAAGATAAGAAACATTTGTATTCAACCAAACAATAGCTAAAAAGCCCGAATTCTTTTTGGGATGATGATATATTAATGTTCCATATGGAAAAGCAAAGAGAACTGCTAAAGACTTGGCGCTCTGAGATTCTTCTGAACAAACTTCTGAAGAGTGCGTTACAAATAAAATTAATTATTGTTATAATTATTATTAAAGAACTGCTGAGTTGCAGCACCATTGTTTTAGTTTTTCATCAATGAAAAAAGAAAACATTTTAAATGTATGTATCCGTCTTTTGTCATGATTAATATACAGAGAAAATCGTTAATATGTGATAAATCATGATTAATCCACAGATTAATCCACACTTTTTTTTTTAATCATTTCACAGCCCTAATATATATATGAATTGTTTTAAGTATGTTGACCTGTGATGTATATTTGTTATGGAAACACGGGATTAGCATTAGTATTTGTACTATTGAATTACAATGTTTTTTAATCCTTTATGGTATTTTTCATTTAATTCTATTAAACAGGTCAGTTGCAGCAGTCTTTATATCACGGACGACTCCAACACGGCAATATTTCCAGAGCCAGCAGGCCATTTTTCAATAATTAATCTAACTAATCGCAGTCATTATGAGGTCCATGGCGATGCAGAGCACCTTCCACCCGCTGCTGGTGCTCCTGCTTTTGGGTTCATGCGCCGACCCTCACCGGCTTCTGCTTCTGCCACATCTTTTTCTGCGTCTGGTTTTTCCACTGAAACACCACCACCACCACCACGAGCTGGAACTCCACGAGCTAGTAGAGCTAGCTTGTTCCAGGGAAGATCATTCCAAAGGTTACTTGTTAAATATGTAACTGATCTCTGCTGCTAAAATCTCGTCCTATAATATATAAATATCATTTTAGGCCCATAGGTGTGATTTTAAGACGGTCTGATTTATCCCCAGGTCAATCCATCTGGCAGAAATTGTTAATGAGAAACTCAGTCCTTGCAGGACAGTAGTTGTGCGCTTTTTGGAAGCTGAGGCCTGCGTTGAACGAATTTCGGCCAAAGTTCAAGATGCCGTGGGCTCTGATGAGCCTATTACCTTGACGGACACCCAAGGAAACGAAATAATGGACTCTGAGGGCACAAGAAGTAAGTTGTATGATCAGAAACTTGCTTCTAATTTGTGGTTTCTAATAAACCTTAATGTTGATTTTAAAGGAGTCATTGATTGCAAAAAACAAATTTACCTTGTCACAGTTGATTAACGACAGTTCAGTGGGTAAAATGTACATACAATGAACCCTTAAAGTCCATTGACACTTCTTTCATATGCAAATCTCACAATTAAAAACCGGTAGGTATGTAAAGCAGGATTTGCTAAGAAGATGTAGCTGAAAAGGTGCTGTTCTGACCCTTTGTTCATTACAACCGCAAGCTGTAGTATTATGTTGTTGCTAACGTATCCTCCCTGTTTCTATTATCGGTAGATGTGATGGTTTAGTTTATTGGCAATGTGGCTAACGTTATTTCATGTCCCTGACTGTGTTTCATTCAAATAAATAACACGTGTTTGTTTACAGCCCAACCAATGTTACATACCCTATTCGGAGACCGTAAGGAACCGTGTGAAATACCCCCAAAAAGTCAATGACCCCATTTAAAAACAGAAGTGAAGTTAATGTTTTCTGACTTCTTAGGTTCCCAGTTCTGGAAACAGAACTCAAGAAAAATATATGCTGTGCCTGAAAGTGACTTTGTGGAGTTTCAGAATGGGAGAAGAGCTAAAACAAGGTAATACAACATTTGATCTGTAGGCAAATTCATATATGAACTAAAACTTCCTGAAGGAAATACCAGTGTAATGCAAAAGTTAAGAAAGGAAAAAGAAAAGAAAGTAGAGTGGAAGAATAATTATTATTTGAACTTAATTTGGTCTGCTTTTTTGAGTGATGATCATGAATGAAGTCATTATGATTCAATTATATGACAACAATGTCTCATAGGTTGACGCTTTTACAGAGTAAAATAAAGATTCATAAAATATTCAGAAAGATATTCAAACATTTGTTCATATGCACCATTTGAAAAAAATCTTTAATCCTTTCTTTTCTGTTCATACATTTAAGTCGAAGGGATGGAGATTCAAGCCTGCAGGAGGTCCTTGGACGTGTTGACCAGCAGAAGCAAGCCGCCGGGAGTCTCCAAGAGGTCACTAATTCAATCAACCAGCTGTCTCAGCTGGCCAAGTCTCAAAAGGAGTAGATCATGGCAAATGTCGGTTTGCAGCCCTTAAAGGAAGCCTTTGCATGTCTTGTGTGTAAAGGTACGTGTAAGATATGTAACAGTAGGTCATTCTACAGTACAAAACATAGCCGCCTGCCACCCTCAAGCACTGCGCTGACCAGCTGTCACGGGTGTTCATCGCCATCTTCAACATTCACTCGGCGATAAAACACACTTCTGATTGCTTACAGTTAATTTCCTTCTATATTGCAACTAACAATTAAATGTTATTTTCTGCATCAATTTATAATCTATATTTTTTTAACCTTGCAGCTGTAATGGCAGATCCCATGTTCGCCACATGCTGTGAATCGATAATTGGATGTCGTACCTGTGTGGAGCTGTGGTTAGTCACATCAGACCACTGCTTGAAATGCAGGGCAGGAGACTTTGAAAATAAAATACATGAAGTGAAGGGTCTCTCTGCTGCCTTGTCACTTTTCAAGGAGAGAATAATTGAATAGATTTGATTTGACAGATAATTGTTTGTTATTGTTTGTTATGTTTACATTACTGGAACTACCTCAGTTTGTTTGTTGGATGTTATTATGGGTACATGACCAGAAAGATGTTGTTTGTTGTAATGTTTATATTGTGTGGCCGTTTAAAAAAAAAAAAAAAGAAGAAAAAAAAGACAACTTCCACTTTATCATTGTTGTAATAAAATGTTATTTTGGTATACTGCTTCTTCATTGACCATTGCAGGTCACTGTGTAACAGGTCGCACATGTCTTGAGGTGATATCAATCAGAGACCTCACTGCATTTTTAAAAGGGCCATAGTTATGGTTAACCACATTTTGGTAGAGGGATAGCAAATCAAAGAGAGAACCAAACTCAGTTTCAGTCCATTGTTGGGCTTCTTCAGAGGGGAAAGGATCACTTCCAAAAATGGATTCTCTTTTCAAGGCTGATCCCATTTCCTGCTGATACAGGTCAGCTGCAACTGCACCGACTGGCAGAAGGTCCTCAGAAAGTTTTGCAGGACACCCTTCTTTAGCCAGTTCGTTTGGTATTCCCCTTCCTGCAAGACAGTAAAGTGAGTAGTGAGATTAAAGGGGTTACACTTGTGGGGAGGTAATCATTTTGCCAATGATGTTTTGACTTGTTATTTTAGTTGTCTTTCACAGCATATTGGAGTTGACAATAATGACTAAGCTTCATTCAGATGGGGGTCATTCCTACAAAATTCACCCAATGTAAATGCCCTCAAATTAAAGATGAATGTCTGTGCTTTGAGCATGTATTCATTTACATTCAACTCCAAACCTGTAGAAGTCATCTAAAATAGCAAGAACATGGTCAACGTCCAAAAAACTTGATTCTAACTAATAACATGTTTTACTAATTGAATCTGCCCCTCTACAGTAAGTACTGGATTTGCAGTGTTGCAATTTGAGCTACACATTTGTGAATCCATTTCAGATTGAACTCTACAATAGAACATCAAAATTAATTTACACTGCTTTATTAGCAAGTTATGCCTGTAATCAGTGCTCAATTTGTCAAGTGGGAGCTCCCGGAGCGCTGAGGACGAGTAGAAAAAAAGCGGCGGGGGGGGGGGGTGTTTCAACATCGCAAGAAATTAGCCTACTAAAGCCTCGTGAATGGGGATGTACGCAGAAAAAATAGTAAACATATGTTAGGTTGGAGAGACACACAGCCACACGTTATAAAGTTTACCGTTGTTTACTAACAGTTGAGGAATATGTCATGCACTCGCAGGTGCGTCATTGAGTCATTGTATTCTCAACACAACAAAATACACCAAGTCCTTGAAAATGGATCTCCGTCGCATCAAAAGATGAAAACAAATAGATAGGCTACCTCATAGATTATAGTAGGCCTAGTTAGAACAACAATCTGGCATGACAACTTGGCCACGTTAACAAATAGATACATATTATTAACCAGAACAATACCAGAATACCACAAAAACCATAATAATAATAAAGTTCACTACTTTCGCTAACTCCTCGCAGATTTATCACACATCACTCAACCGACTCGCGTCACTCCAAGTCCAACCTCTCTTGCTGCACATCTGAACAAAACACACACATGCACACAGTATTAGCCCCTCACACACACACACACACACACACACACACACACACACACACACACACACACACACACACACACACACACACACACACACTCAAGATCCAGCTTGCGGAGCGCACGTCAGAGCTTCCGGAGCGCGCTCGCCCTTGCTCCCCCTCAAATTAAGCACTGCCTGTAATACAGCCAGTAAAATGAAATTAATCATACCTGGGATCCTGTGTGCATTCCATGCCTGTACGACATTTGTGATGCCAATCCTAGCCAGCTGGCATGTCAGGTTTGACACACAATACCTGGATGTGTTGTCCTCCATGTCCAGTTCCTCCTGGTCCACCAGCTGTACCAGAGCTGTCTTCAAAGGGTAGTTGACTCGAGCATTCACCTCCGACCACATTCTCTCTATCACATGGTTCTGTGCAGGTTATAAGGATAGTGTCAGTCTGCCTGCCCTCATTAGAAATACGCCTCAATGGCAAGAAACCAGGATTCATTTTTAACAACACATTTATTTTACCCTTGTAGAAGGTGTCTGAAGGTAGGGCTGCCTTTGAGTATTGTGTCGATGTTCTGCCAGTTTTTCCTGGATGAATAAAGCCAGGTAGAATTCTTTCCCACAGTCAACTCTGACCTGGTCCCATAGTCCATAGGAAAGAACAGCAGGCCTGAAGATAAATCACCGACAAACATAAATATACATAAACAGCATCAGTCTCTTAGCCATGGCCAGCTAAAGTGACAATTACATTTTTTTGTCAAAATTGGAATGATATCAATAATAGTAAAACTGGAAAATGAACTAAGAAACTGGAAGAGGGAAAAAGTTTTTTGTTTTTTCCAAATTAATTATTTCCATATTACAAATCTAGGTTTTAACCTTTTTTAATGTACTTGTTCAAGTCTGGGTCCTCCTAAGGAGACAACTTTGGGTTCCACCTTACAAAGTCTGTGAAGTTAATTTACCGGTACACTTCCTCATAAATCACGATGTTGTTCTTTATTGGCATGGTGGAGTGACCGACCACCTTCTTGCTGAAACCATCGATAGCCATAACATGAGTCACTCCAAACTCATTCTGATCTACATGCAGCTTGTGACCCATGTATTCTGCATTGTAGGGTATGGGGTTCAGATTCCGGGCACCCTAAAATATAAGAATTACATTATAATAAAAACTCAATAATCTTTCATTCGTATGATTAGAATATCAACTCGTATGTTCTATTGAAATGTAGAAAACACAATGCTATTTGACCTTACCTGCTGTCTTGCAATGTGGTAGGGTTGATGAATACTTCTCAACACATTGCCCACTCTGCCTTCAGAAGCTTTAACCCCTTTTGCGGATAGATATCCAGTCATCATTTTTCGACCAAAAGACGATCCAGTCTGGGGGGGGGGGGGGGGGGGGAGTTAGGTATGATGTTTAGCATACATAATATATATACAGATTATAAAACAATTGGGTTCTATCGAGTTATTAAGCTGTTTCTGATTGGACGAGAGACGTTCCATGAGTTGGAATATCCCAGGACAACCCAACTCAGACTTTCACAGCTAATAATAAATCACTCTGCGATGAAACATTCTAAAGCGCGTTGATGATAACTGTTAGTTCTTGTAATTCCAAACCAAGACGTTGACTGGAACTTTTTTTTGTTGCGGAGAAACAATGGTGAAATTAACATTTTTTAAATCAATAACTTCGTGTTGAAATGTTAATTGGTTGAATATAAAATTGTTTTATAAAAGCAATATAGTACTCGTGCGAGTGGGGTAGGTAAGGGATATTGTTACCTGCTGTTACCTACGGCCGAACACCACCCGTGGGAATATCCCTTACCTACCCCACTCGCAGCCTACTATATTGCTTAAATATATATATTTAATTATAAATAATAAATCATCTTAGTTTAAATGTAAATTTTATACTAAATGTTACATTTGATAATAATGTGATTAAGACGTGCATTTTTTAAAAATACAGAAATATTTTCTGTTGATTAATAACCAACGTGTTTATGAATTAAATCCAAAAATTGCATTAGCACCAGTCAGATGCCCGACTTTGCATATAACTGTGGTCAGCTTTTTATGTAAGAGTAGCATTCCTTTGTATGTTTAACAAAAGCGGCAATCGTGAAAGGTGGATGATAAAAAAAAACCTACCTCGAGAATACCTTCAGCGACTTCAACTTCAAGTTGACTATCAGGGCAGAAGTTCCTGACAAGCCCCTGCTCTGCACACCACCTCCGCACATTCCTCTCGGAAAACCCCCGTGTAGTTCCAAACTGGGTGCATAACGCAGTGGTGATATCCCCACAGGACATTCCATTATTTCGGTGTTCTGAAATAAAACCTGCATATTCGTGCAATGCCATTTTGAGGTGCGTCTCAAGGATGTCTGGCTCCAAATTAAATACACCGCCAACTACTGATAGCTTGGCTCCAAATTAAATACACCGCCAACTACTGATAGCTTCCGGGTCACAACACAAAAATCTTCGCAAAATTGAGAAAGAAGATTTCCACGCAGTATTTTAATTCCCGATGTCCATGTTTAAGCACATCAAAGAAAATCAGATAACTGGTCGTTTTACCGTTTTCCGTTTTCTATTATCAAAACAAAATTCGGAAAATGGGTCATTTTCGGAATAACGGAAAAAGAGGAGATGTGACCCGGCCCGGAGGAAGCCCGGGGCCCCCGTCTGGAGCCAGGCCCAGACGGAGGGCTCGATGGCGAGCGCCTGGTGGCCGGGTTTGCCACGGAGCCCGGTCGGGCACAGCCCGAACAAACTACGTGGCACCCCCCCTCTCTTCATCCCATGGGCCCACCACCTGTGGGAAGACCCGTTGGGGTCGGGTGCGCAGCCACATGGGTGGCAGCGAAGGTCAGGGGTCTCGACGGACCAGACCCGGGCGGCAGAAGCTGGCTCTGGGGACTTTGAACGTCACCTCGCTGTGGGGAAAGGAACCGGAGCTTGTGAGGGAGGTGGAGCGCTATCAGTTAGATCTGGTGGGGCTTACCTCCACGCACAGTCTCAGCTCTGGTACCGTACTCCTGGATAAGGGTTGGACTCTATTCTTCTCCGGAGTTGCCGAGGGCGTGAGGCGCCGGGCGGGTGTGGGGATACTCATAAATCCCCGGCTGAGCGCCGCGGTGTTGGAGTTTACCCCGGTAGACGAGAGGGTCGCCTCCCTGCGCCTAAGGGTTGTAGGGGGGAAAACTCTGACTGTTGTTTGTGCGTATGCACCAAACAGCAGCTCAGAGTACTCGGCCTTCTTGGAGACCCTGAATGGAGTCCTGTATGGGGCTCCAGTAGGGGACTCCGTAGTTCTGCTGGGAGACTTCAACGCCCACGTGGGCAACGATGGAGACACCTGGAGAGGCGTGGTGGGGAGGAACGGCCTCCCTGATCTAAACCCGAGCGATTGCTTGTTATTGGACTTCTGTGCTAGTCATGGATTATCCATAACAAACACCATGTTCGAACATAAGGGTGCTCATAAGTGTACCTGGTACCAGAGTACCCTAGGCCGAAGATCGATGATCGATTTCGTGATCGTGTCATCTGATCTGAGGCCGCATGTTTTGGACACTCGGGTAAAGAGAGGGGCGGAACTGTCAACCGACCACCATCTGGTTGTGAGTTGGATCAGGGAATGGGGGAAATTTCCGGATAGACCTGGTAAGCCCAAACGAGTAGTGCGGGTGAACTGGGAACGTCTGGAGGAGGCCCCCGTCCTAGGTATCTTCAACTCACACCTCCGGCGGAGCTTTTCTGGCATTCCTGTGGAGGTTGGGGGCATTGAGCCGGAGTGGGCGGTGTTCAAAGCCTCCATTGCTGAAGCTATGGTGGCTAGCTGTGGCCTCAGGGTCTTAGGCTCCTCAAGGGGCGGTAACCCTCGGACACCGTGGTGGACACCGGTGGTCAGGGAAGCCGTCCGACTGAAGAAGGAGGCCTTCCGGGATATGATATCCTGGAGGACTCCTGACTCGGTTGCAGGGTACCGACAGGCTCGAAGGGCTGCAGCGGCTGCCGTGTCGGAGGCTTAGCAGCGGGTGTGGGAGAAGTTCGGAGAGGCCATGGAGAGTGTTTCTGGAAGACTATCCGGCACCTCAGGAGGGGGAAACGGGGAACCATCCAAGCTGTGTACAGTAAGGATGGGACTCTGTTGACCTCAACTGAGGAGGTCGTCGGACGTTGGAAGGAACACTTTGAGGAACTCCTGAATCCGAATAACACGCCCTCTATGTTGGAGGCAGAGCTCGAGGTTGATGGTGTTTCGTCGTCAATTTCCCTGGTGGAGGTCACTGAGGTAGTCAAACATCTCCGCAGTGGCAAAGCCCCAGGGATTGATGAGATCCAGCCAGAAATGCTAAAGGCTCTGGGTGTTGAGGGGCTGTCATGGTTGACACGCCTATTCAACATCACGTGGGAGTCGGGTACAGTGCCAAAGGAGTGGCAAACCGGGGTGGTGGTTCCCCTGTTCAAAAAGGGGGACCAGAGAGTGTGTGCCAATTACCGGGGTATCACACTTCTCAGCCTCCCTGGTAAAGTCTACTCCAAGGTGCTGGAAAGGAGGGTTCGGCCGATCGTCGAACCTCAGATTGAAGAGGAACAATGCGGTTTTCGCCCCGGACGTGGAACTACTACCAGCTCTTCACTCCCCCAAGGAGCCTGGAGGGGGCCTGGGAGTATGCCCATCCGGTCTACATGTGTTTTGTGGATCTGGAGAAGGCATATGACCGGGTCCCCCGGGAGAAACTGTGGGAGGTGCTGCGGGAGTATGGGGTAAGGGGGTCTATCCTCAGGACCATCCAATCTTTGTACTCCCAAAGCGAGAGCTGTGTTCGTGTTCTCGGCAGCCAGTCAGTTTCGTTCTCAGTGGGTGCTGGTCTCCGCCAGGGCTGCGCCTTGTCACCAATCCTGTTTGTGATATACATGGACAGGATATCGAGGCGTAGTCGTGGTGGGGAGGGGTTGCAGTTCGGTGGTCTGAGGATCTCGTCACTGCTTTTTGCAGATGATGTGGTCCTCATTGGATCATCGGCCTGTGACCTTCAGCACTCACTGGATCGGCTGGCGGCCGAGTGTGAAGCGGCTGGGATGAGGATCAGCACCGCTAAATCTGAGGCCATGACTCTTAGCAGGAAACCGGTGGATTGCTTACTCCGGGTAGAAAATGAGTCCTTAGCCCAAGTGAAGGAGTTCAAGTACCTCGGGGTCTTGTTCGCGAGTGAGGGTACTATGGAGCGTGGGATTGGCCGGAGAATCGGAGCAGCGGGGGCGGTATTGCGTTCGCTTTACCGCACCGTAAAGAAAAGAAAAGAGAGCTGAGCCGCAAGGCAAAGCTCTCGATCTACCGGTCGATCTTCGTTCCTATCCTCACCTATGGTCATGAGGGCTGGGTGATGACCGAAAGGACGAGATTGCGGGTACAAGCGGCCGAGATGAGTTTTCTCAGAAGGGTGGCTGGCGTCTCCCTTAGGGATAGGGTGAGAAGCTCAGCCATCCGTGAGGAACTCGGATTAGAGCCGCTGCTCCTTTACTTAGAAAGGAGTCAGCTGAGGTGGTTCGGGCATCTGGTAAGGATGCCCACTGGGCGCCTTTCTTGGGAGGTGTTTCAGGCACGTCCAGTGGGGAGGAGACCTCGGGGAAGACCCAGGACTAGGTGGAGAGATAATATCTCAACACTGGCCTGGGAACGCCTCGGGATCCCCCCGTCAGAGCTGGTCAATGTGGCCCGGGAAAGGGAAGTCTGGGGCCCCCTGCTTGAGCTGCTCCCCCCGCGACCCGACCCCGGATAAGCGGATGACGATGAGGATGAGGATGAGGGTCATTTTCGGATTTTTGTTTTCCTATCTCTATATGGTAATCGGGAAACAGGTCGTTTCCCGATTTTGGTTTTCTCATTTCAAAACGAAAATCCATTGGCCGCAAAGTACACGGACCCATCACCTACTCCTAATCTGTGGCTCTAGGAGCCATAGCAGGTAATGAGTCAGGCTCTGAGGCTCGCTGAAATGGCTACGGAAAAGCAAAACAACCAGGTCTACAGGAGGATCATCTTATTGCATTGCCCCTGGCTGCAGAAATTAATTATATAGGGCCAAGGCAGCTGGGGTAATCATACATTTCCACAGGCTACCTTTGATAGGAAACCAGCCCTTAATATATGGCTGGCAGCCTTAAAACTGATTAACCCTCCGATAGCCCCTGTCATGTCAATCGCCACAAGCTAGCACTCAGACCATAAAGTCTATAAACTTTTACTCCGACGATATCACAGATCTATGTTTCCAAGCTGCTAATTAAACCACGGCGGGTCTGCAAACAGAAGTTACACAAATGTCCCTTTCTACTCACCCTGATGTTCGCCGACTAGCCGATTGCTGATGCAGAGGGAGTTAAACTCGAAGAAGTAGTTTCATAGTAAGATGTATCTGTGCAATATGCATCTGTGCAATATCCATTTACATCCACCAGAAAGTAAACCTCCAACATCCACTTAAAATAAACGTGACACTCGTGAATTCGCCTCGCATCTATGCTCATCCGCGGGTGTATCTCCCAAAGTGCATCTAACATGTCTTTCAGGTTCCGTCCACCCGGAGACGATTTTTTGTGAAACCATGTCTTCAATAACCATGTTATTAGGAAACTAATAAACCATGTTCTTTAATAGGTCCATGGTCCCAGGTTGGTTTCAAATAAAAACCAGACCTATGCGGTTTCGTGTTAGGATTCGTGTGGACGCCTGAAGCGACGTTATTTCTACTCAATCTAAAAGGTTTAACAACTACTATCTCCTCCACGACTTGCATGTTTTTATACAGCGCGCAGGCTGGATGCGCGCAGGCTTGATGCGCTCCACTTTTTTTTGTGGAGAACCAGCGCCTTGAATATGTAGGTAGGTAGGCCTACTCGTTTGTACGGGACTCTCTAATCGACGCCACTTCGACCTGGGCGGGACTTTACGTCCTACGTCACTCGCTATGGGTGTGCATGTGTGCGCATAGCCGTCACTCGCGATGGGTGTGCATGTGAGAAAGGTTTTTGGCTTTAGTGTCTATGGGTTGGTAATAACGGTTCTGATGATTTTTCTGATGGAAAAGTGGTCTTTTATTTCCATAATCTTTGTTCAGTGAATGCATAAACCCGTTTGTTAGTTAGCAGTTAAACAAAATGCGATCTCTTTGTTTACAGTTACCAACGACCAACTGATGATTGGGGGTTCGATTCCCTAGTGATGCAAGGTTTTTTCTTTAATTTTGGACTGCACACACATCGCGAGTGGATACTCGCACAATGTACACACATCACTGTCTTTACAATTTCTAGGCAACCGAAGTTTAAAGATTGTCAAGTGGTTAACTCTTGAATCGCATGTACTAAGACCTGATGGGTTAGTGGTCAGAGAACAACTCATTAACGCCGGGATAAGGGGTTCGATTCCTTAATGAAGCTAGCTTTTTTCTTTCATATTGGACTGGATGTTTGTATGCCATTTTGCGTAACTTGTAGTTTATGATGAAGAAATGTTACTGGGGTTAAGGTTAGAGTAACGCTAAGGGTAAGACACAAAGTGTTTTTGAAACACAATATTTCTTACAATAACAAAGTCCAAAGTTTTGATGACTCCAGTAGGAAACTTAAGATACCTAGAGAAATGCGTGAGTGCTCACAAAACATCAACAAGTCAGCAGTGTGGTACAGGGTGATCATTTCTGATATACAGTAGGCTACAAAAGCTGAAACTATTAGCCAGGAGTGGGAAAGATGCAGACGCAGACGTGGGAAGCAATAAGACGCACCAACACACAGTTGGCTGTTGCAAAATGGTTCAGAGTTTAATAGAAATAGTTAGGGTTAGCTGGTATGGCGTTATCTGGTATGGCTATAGTCTAATGTTAGCTTAGTTCGTGTTGTTTCGTCATGTTAATCGCTAGTAATAGTAAGTCATTTGTGGAAATATAGCCTATCATCACAGACTGTAGGAATGTCACCCACCCTCCATCGCGTACGACACTGACGCTCGTAATCTGTAGTGCAAGGGAGTTCGTGCACAGATCCCTGAGACAAACGGCTACGCGCACACATGCAAACCCATAGAGAGTGACGTAGGACGTAAAGTCCCGCCCAGGTCGAAGTGGCGTCGATTTAGAGAGTCCTACAGCTCGTTGCATTTCCGCAATGAGTCCGTCTTCACAGAAATATTCCTGAAACGCATCAAAGGAAAACGGAGGGGGAATGATCGTTTTCGCCTCGTAACTTCGTTGCTATTTATGGGGCGCTCCAGTGTCTCCGCTCGGACGTCACTTTTAGTGTGTTGCCTTTCAAGCATAAATCTGAATGGTCTTTGTTTTGAAAAAGCTCTTATTTTGAAGGGCCGTTTTCACCCTAATGTTTACGGGTCATAGGTTTGTTTTAGTTTAGTAGTCTGAGGAAGCTAACCGAATTTGCATATCTACATTTCTGTGTTCAACCGCATGATTGTATCAATGTAAACGTCACAGAGGCAACGTCGTAAGTTGATAATTTCATTATTACATTCATAAGTTAATGTTAGAACACTGCAGTGAGGACAACACACTTAGCGAGAGCATGGCCACTTCCAAACCTCTCTCTCGCCGCACAGCATCCGAAATGCCCTATGCATGGTTATGCAACCTAATCCCACCATTAGATGGTCAAGGTTGACCGGGACCTCTTGGCAGCAGACCGATTCAATGGCAGTGTCCATGCTCCGGCAGCCAGTGGCGGTTTTAAGGGGTGGCACGGGGTGGCATTTGCCACCCCAGGTATATATTTTGCCTCCCCAGTTGCCACCCCATTTTATTTCCAATTAAAGTATCAATTCTAGTTTTCAAACATAGTGGTTTAATCACATAAATGCGCTTACTATCTTCTCTCTGACCCACCCAAGAAGCCTACTTTTTAAAACGTCCTCCGACCTCACCCCCACTGGAATTTCTAAATGGTTTCGCCCTTTCTGCCAGTCACGCACCTGACGTGACTGCGACCACCGTCTCAACCAGCACCACACGAGTAATCTCACGTGACCTGTTGCAATTTCAGCGGCGTGAAAATAATGAACAAAGGAGGGAGAGGTTGGTCAAAATCATTAAAAACCCTTTTCATGTAAACTAAGCCAATACAGCTTTTGGTTTTAGCATAATCCACTGCTAGCATGGTGCGCTATTCGTGTTCCAGACATAGCTAACTAACAACTAGTTCCAAAACTAGCGATAGCAGCTATTTGTCTTTGCTTTGGGGTAGTTCTAGTAGATTCATTTTAAAATGTTGTGTTAATTTGCATAGGTTGCTGTTCATCAGTACCAACGTCAGTACCATAGTAAACATTGCTTACTAGCGACTGGAAACAGCACACACTCGTCCGTGCATGTGTTGTATAATAGCAGCTGTTCTCCCGGTCACCACTGCCGGCTGCGAACGCAGCTTTTCGGTCCTGAAACTGGTTAAAGACCACCTGCGGTCAACAATCAGTGCTGAACGATTATCAAATTTAGCAGTGCTGAGTATCGAAAAAGAGAGAGCTAAAGCACTTGACCTAAATGTCTTTGTAGAGCGGTTTGCTGCAAAACACAAAAACAGCCGACTGAAGTTGTCTTAAGCACTTGATGGATGAGGCCTCCTGTGTGATACTTATTAGGACTGGTGGATTATAATCAATGTTCAGACTTTTTGATGTTCTTAATTAAGTATTTTTGTCTGAACAGAATAGAACTGAACTGAAGAGAATGACCCCAAGATGTTTTTTCTGAAATTAATTTTGAATAGAATGAGAGGGCCATGTGTGTGTGCCTGACAGAGAAGGGAAGGGGGAGAGACAGTGTGTTCATATTTAGACATACATTGTAGTTCATGGATTAACCATGATATGGATGAAGTTTTCAGTATTTCCTGTTGTATGACTGATGGTACTATTCAGTAGTACGAGTGTTTACACATGACTTTTCTGTATTTTTTTTTTCTCAATAGAACAGAATCGAACAGGCCCCAAATATGTGAACATTAAATGGTGTGTGTGTGTGTGTGTTCGAGAGATTCTGTTACTGTTGTCAATTCCAGTCTTCTGCCAAAAATAAAGTGTTATGGTTAAAATGTATCCTTTCTTCAAGACTGACTTCATTACCTAGAAAAAGATGAACTTGTAAAAAATATATGCAGACCTTTCAAAATGGTTGCATGTAGAAGTACTAACAGTATGAGGCTAGGTTTATTTGTCTCAAGGGCAAATGTCCTGCAGGACTAGCAGACATAAACACTTGTATTTATCTATTCTTCTACTGGGAGAGCACCTGAGGAAGTGGCTGACTGGGAGCCCAAAGCTGAATATTCAAAACCACCAATATACAAAAGGGATTAATAGACATGGCAGGTAAATGAACTCAAAGGAAAATAAAGAAATGGCTCCTACACAGTGCAGACATGATTTTATGTTTGGCACGCGTAATTTTACCATTTACCTTAATGACCATAGATATGGCATCTGAATGGATGTTGATCATTCACATTCTGAAGGAATTCTTATGCAATTATAGAAAACACTGATGAAGTAGTGTAATCAGTTTTCCTTGGTGTCACAAACAATTGTTATATGACTGTGAGTTAGAACTATTTTTTTTCCCATAAATTGCTCCCCGCACCTCCGCCCCCCCTCTGGACCTATTGCCCCCCCTCTGCCACCCCAGGGCAAAATCTCTAGAACCGCCACTGCCGGCCACACCCACACGATCCAAAGGTGGGGTTGGAGACCGCGGTGAAGTTAGTTTTAGGTTGGATATTCGACGGATATTCACTCCAGTTCCAGCCGCGACTTCACGGAGATTTGCCCGGCAATAGCTGCAGGAGAACGGTTAGCACACCTCGCAGAGCCTCGCGGTGAATCGCTGGAAACTGATTTAGGGACCGTCAATAAATTACTTCAAGTAAATATATCAATACAAAATGCTTGCAGTTTTTTCAATAGCTTCCATGCCATGTGACCCAGTGACTCCAAACCAGACTCTACAACCCTAAGAATAAGACACACCACTTGTTATGGTATTTTAGTGCTTTCTCTATTTTATATGAATATTAATATGCAGGAATGATCATATTTCTATCAATAGCTTCCATGCCATGTGACCCAGTGACTCCAAACCAGTATCCAATTGTAGAACTAAACCCTGAGAATAGGACACACCACTTTTTATGGTATTTTAGTGCTTTCTCTATTTTATATGAATATTAATAAGCAGGAATTATCATATTTCTTTCAATAGCTTCCATGCCATGTGAACCAGTGACTCCAAACCAGAATCCAATTGTAATGGTAAACCTTAAGAATAAGACACACCACTTTGTATTGTATTTTAGTGCTTTCTCTATTTTATATGAATATTAATATGCAGGAATTATCATATTTCTTTCAATAGCTTCCATGCCATGTGACCCAGTGACTCCAAACCAGTATCCAATTGTAATGGTAAACCCTAAGAATAAGACACACCACTTTGTATTGTATTTTAGTGCTTTTTCTATTTTATATGAATATTAATAAGCAGGAATTATCATATTTCTTTCAATAGCTTTCATTCCATGTGACCCAGTGACTCCAAACCAGTATCGATTTGTAGAACTAAACCCTAAGAATAAGACACACCACTTTGTATTGTATTTTAGTGCTTTCTCTATTTTATATGAATATTAATATGCAGGAATTATCATATTTCTTTCAATAGCTTCCATGCCATGTGACCCAGGGACTCCAAACCAGTATCCAATTGTAATAGTAAACCCTAAGAATAGGACACACCACTTTGTATTGTATTTTAGGGTTTATATCCCTGGCAATTTTAACTAGGCCGGACATGTCAAAGGAGAGGAGGCAGACAAAGCAGACATTACGACTATTTGACAGAAATGGTGGCCATCTTGAAAATGGTTGCCCTCCTGAAATTTTGAGTGGCACATACCTTTTTCCAAAAGAGTGTTCCTTGAAGAATATTTCTGCCTAATTGTATGCTTGAATCACCATTTGAACAATTTAAATTATTAATATTCGACAGGAACGGTGGCCATCTTAAAAATGGCGGCCATCTTGAATTGTACTGGGACAACAATTTTTTTTTTCCATTAACATGTCCTTTAGATAGTATTTTTATCAAATATTATGCTTGGACCACTGTTTGAATAATTGATATAATAAGCATTGAATAGCAATGGCGGCCATCTTGAAAAATGGCCGCCATATTGAATTTTTGAGTGGCCAACGCCTTTTTCCAAAATAGTGGCCCTTAGAGAGTATCTGTGCTAAATTTCATGCTTGTATACCAAAGTCAACGATTTTTTTACTAATCTGCTCCACTAACAGGAAAGAGCGAGAGAAGGGAACACTGTGCGTTCACACCAAACGCGACATTTGTCGCACGTTTGCGTTGTCGCCGAAGTTTCGTCGCGCCATAAATCATAATCTGTCGCTGTGCAAGTTTTGTCGAATTTGTCGCGCCACAACAAGATAACCACCATTGCATATCTTTACCTTTGTGGAAGAGGGAAAGACGTCGGAGGACCCGACGTCTATTCATAATATTGTAATGACCGCGGAAGAGGCAGTGAATGAAGTATTGATTAGACAGAGATTTATTAGATGGGCCTACCTAATAAACTGTTGGAACACACAAGACCGGAAACCACAGCAACGCCGGTAAACAAACCCTGAGAAGCCCAATCCCTATGAGCTCCCCACGCTACGGCCATCCGGAGGCGCACAGAGCTTTTGGCCGTGATATTATATAAACAATATATATAGAGCTCCGGGAGTCTCAAACGGCAACAATCACTTTCTCCTCAATGCTGCAGTTCACCCCGGACTGCACTGCACCGAGTTTGACGGTTGAATGCTGATTGGCTGTTACGTTACACATGTCACTCAGTGGCCACGCTGTTGAACGCTTATTGGCTGTCATCACGCGAAATTCGCGTCAAAGTTGAAATATTTCAACTCGAGCGAATTTGTCGCGCCACAAATCCGTGTGAACGTGCTCGCCTGTGCACGGCGAAAGTGTGGCGCGACAAATCAAACTTGTCGCCGGTTTTCTCTCGCGAAAAATTCGCCCGATACGCATCTCTACGTTCACTTTGTATGGGATCTTGTCGCCCCGTCGCGTGAACGCACAAAAAAGTAAAAAGTAACATTACGTGCCTATTTGTAGTCGATGTTCGCGACAGGGGCATTTTATACATCCCCTGGAGAACATCTCGCGATACAATTGCATATATTCGATATATCACCCAGCCCTAATTCCTGCATATTAATATTCATATAAAATAGAGGAAACACTAAAATACCATAAAAAGTGGTGTGTCCTATTCTTAGGGTTTAGTTCTACAATTGGATACTGGTTTGGAGTCACTGGGTCACATGGCATGGAAGCTATTAAAATAAATATGATAATTCCTGCACATTAATATTCATATAAAATAGAGAAAGCACTAAAATACAATACAAAGTGGTGTGTCCTATTCTTAGGGTTTACTTTTACAATTGGATACTGGTTTGGAGTCACTGGGTCACATGGCATGGAAGCTATTGAAAGAAATATGATAATTCCTGCTTATTAATATTCATATAAAATAGAGAAAGCACTAATATACAATACAAAGTGGTGTGTCCTATTCTTAGGGTTTAGTTCTACAATTGGATAGGTAACCCTTCCTTTTACAGTCCCCTAATTACTAGGTATTTACCCGGTACATACATGGTAAATCATAGTGTATTACTGGGTAATTGCCACTGGTAATAAGAAGGTAAATACAGAGGTAGTTACCCGGTAAATACATGGTAAATCATAGTGTATTACTGGGTAATTACCACTGGTAATAAGAAAGTAAATACAGAGGAATTATCCGGTAAATTATAGTGTATTACTGTGTAATTACCACTGGTAATAAGAAGGTAAATACAGAGGAATTAATGCTGAAGTACTAAGTAAAACCTCCACTATTACCCATCAACTCAACTAAGTAGCGTGTAGTTGTAACTGTTTTAGGTTGGTAATAACTCAGATATTGTGTACTTCCTAGGAAATTAGGCAACCAATTCTTATAAACACCTATTATCCAAGGTTTATGTTGGTAACAGCCCAAATTTAATGATGTATCTAGGAATTAGCATAGTGCTTTCCAATAAAATACTTTTTCTTAGTTATTATTCATAGCTACATCCATTTAGAAAGGGTTGATTCGATTTACCACTATGGAATTACTTACCTGGTAACAACCTCTGCAGGAACAGTTTTCCTCTAGTGTCATGGTACATCTTCTTAAATACTGGGTACAAAGCCGTTTGTTTCCATGGTATTACCAGGTTCTTACCATATAATTTATAATAGATTATTCCCTTTTCCATGCAGTCAACACAAACTTGTACCATGTACGTTCTGCGACGTTACCAAGTAAAACACGACAATTTACCCGGTAATTAAGCTGAAACAGTACTGTAAAAGGAAGCCTTGTTTGTTTCCATGGTATTACCAGGTTCTTACCATATAATTTGTAATACATTATTCCCTTTTCCATGCAGTCAACACAAACTTGTACCATGTACGTTCTGCGACATTACCAAGTAATACACGACAATTTACCCGGTAATTAAGCTGAAACTGTACTGTAAAAGGAAGCCTTGTTTGTTTCCATGGTATTACCAGGTTCTTACCATATAATTTGTAATACATTATTCCCTTTTCCATGCAGTCAACACAAACTTGTACCATGTACGTTCTGCGACGTTACCAAGTAAAACACGACAATTTACCCAGTAATTAAGCTGAAACTGTACTGTAAAAGGAAGCCTCGTTTGTTTCCATGGTATTACCAGGTTCTTACCATATAATTTGTAATACATTATTCCCTTTTCCATGCAGTCAACACAAACTTGTACCATGTACGTTCTGCGACGTTACCAAGTAAAACACGACAATTTACCCAGTAATTAAGCTGAAACTGTACTGTAAAAGGAAGCCTCGTTTGTTTCCATGGTATTACCAGGTTCTTACCATATAATTTGTAATACATTATTCCCTTTTCCATGCAGTCAACAGAAACTTGTACCATGTACGTTCTGCGACGTTACCAAGTAAAACACGACAATTTACCCAGTAATTAAGCTGAAACTGTACTGTAAAAGGAAGCCTTGTTTGTTTCCATGGTATTACCAGGTTCTTACCATATAATTTGTAATACATTATTCCCTTTTCCATGCAGTCAACACAAACTTGTACCATGTACGTTCTGCGACGTTACCAAGTAAAACACGACAATTTACCCAGTAATTAAGCTGACACTGTACTGTAAAAGGAAGCCTCGTTTGTTTCCATGGTATTACCAGGTTCTTACCATATAATTTGTAATACACAAGTTGTAACTGGTTATTCCCTTTTCCATGCAATCAACACAAACCATATATGTTCTGCAACATCGTTCACCAGTAGTTAAGCACTTTAATTGTTGTTATAAAACCCCAAACCACTGTTATTAAAATATTAAAAGGCATATTAAAATTAAACAAAATCAAAGGCTTATCTTTCAAACAATGCATATCTCACAAACGGGCACTGAACACTGTAGAAATCGGACAAAAAAAAGAGCCGTCCACATCAACTCAATTTAAATGTTACTGATGCTGTTTTCATAAAACACATGACATTGTTATGGCAAGTGACCACAAGGAAGACTGCTTCAACCTCTTCAATTTGAATAAGCGGTGAATGCCATGCAGCAATCTGCCTATGGGAGCATCTTTGTGGTCATTCGCAAACCAATGAGTCCACTCGATGAATGAGAGATGACTCTTTAGTGTCTTCTCTGTGAGGTATCCCTGCAGTCTCCACATCTGGGATTTGAAGGCTGACCAAGACCTGACCAGGTACCTCCAAATCTCCCCTTCCATACTGTAATAAAGAATCAGAAGACAAGAAAATAAACATTAGGACTGTCAATTAATGAACATTTCTAGAACATGTAGAACTCAAAGATTATTTTGTTTATTAGTTAAAAAAGGATGCTGATCCTCTGGCCAGTGTTTGGTCATATTGAAAAGAGAAAAAGGCATAGCCATAAATACAGTTAATAGGACGGGAGGAGACAGGCCGTTAGCTCCGGTTAGTACTTTAGCATCGAGCTAGCGGAGCTTCTGTCATTCAAATAACTCGGACATGTTGTTTAAAACCTATAACACCCAATTTATTAAAATATCCGGATTTAATCGGGCTCTCTCCCATAAGTACAGTTAATAGGACGGGAAGAGACAGGCTCTGTTAGCCCCGGTTAGCGCGATGCTAAAGAGCAGCTCTACCGGAGCATGCCACCTCAACAGGTGCAAGTAAGCCTCCGGTTTGATATTCGCCGGATATTCGGTTTACCACTCAATCGGATTCATCAGCATAAGTGCAATACATTACGGGCATAGTATGTTGAGGACGGTTTAGGACACCGTATCGCGAAAAATCACAAACACATGTTGGCGCCATCGATGTCTGTGCAACAACGTCATTTACGTTCTGGCTGCTACCTGTTTTAGGGACCGTCAGCAAGTTACACTCACCGACTGGTGGCAGAGACGTTACCATGGAATTGTTTGAGGAAATTAATCACACAAATATATTGCAATATAGTTAATCATAATGCAGTTAATAGTTTGATATTCGACAAAAATCGACTAAACTATATTTGAAATTATTAATTGCATCCCGTTTAACAATGATGCAATATATTAGCAAAGTTACCTGCAGTAAGTAGCAGCCCACCATTGGCAACTACTACTACAATCAGGTGACAAAATGTATTTTTTAGTGATTTTTATGTTATTTTACATGATTTATTTCCAGAAACAATTCCATGGTAACGTCTCTGCCACCAGTCGGTGAGTGTAACTTGTTGACGGTCCCTAAAACAGGTAGCAGCCAGAACGTAAATGACGTTGTTGCACAGACATCGATGGCGACAACATGTGTTTGTGGTTTTCGCGATACGCCGTCCTAAACCGTCCTCAACATACTAAGCCCGTAATGTATTGCACTTATGTTGATGAATCCGATTGGGCGGTAAACCGAATATCCGGCGAATATCAAACCGGAGGCTTACTTGCACCTGTTGAGGTGGCATGCTCCGGTAGAGCTGCTCTTTAGCATCGCGCTAACCGGGGCTAACAGAGCCTGTCTCTTCCCGTCCTATTAACTGTACTTATGGGAGAGAGCCCGATTAAATCCGGATATTTTAATAAATTGGGTGTTATAGGTTTTAAACAACATGTCCGAGTTATTTGAATGACAGAAGCTCCGCTAGCTCGATGCTAAAGTGCTAACCGGAGCTAACAACCTGTCCCCTCCCGTCCTATTAACTGTATTTATGGCTATGCCTTTTTCTCTTTTCAATATGACCAAACACAATGGCCAGAGGACCAGCATCCTTTTTTAAACTAATAAACAAAATAATCTTTGAGTTCTACATGTTCTAGAAATGTTAATTAATTGACAGTCCTAATGTTTATTTTCTTGTCTTCTGATTCTTTATTACAGTATGGAAGGGGTGATTTGGAGGTACCTGGTCAGGTCTTGGTCAGCCTTCAAATCCCAGATGTGGAGACTGCAGGGATACCTCACAGGGAAGACACTAAAGAGTCATCTCTCATTCATCGAGTGGACTCATTGGTTTGCGAATGACCACAAAGATGCTCCCATAGGCAGATTGCTGCATGGCATTCACCGCTTATTCAAATGGAAGAGGTTGAAGCAGTCTTCCTTGTGGTCACTTGCCATAACAATGTCATGTGTTTTATGAAAACACCATCAGTAACATTTAAATTGAGTTGATGTGGACGGCTCTTTTTTTTGTCCGATTTCTTCAGTGTTCAGTACCTGTTTGTGAGATATGCATTGTTTGAAAGATAAGCCTTTGATTTTGTTTAATTTTAATATGCCTTTCATCAACAGTGGTTTGGGGTTTTATAACAACAATTAAAGTGCTTAACTACTGGTGAACGATGTTGCAGAACATATATGGTTTGTGTTGATTGCATGGAAAAGGGAATAACCAGTTACAACTTATATGGTAAGAGCCTGGTAATACCATGGAAACAAACTAGGCTTCCTTTTACAGTACAGTTTCAGCTTACTTACTGTGTAAATTGTCGTGTTTTACTTGGTAACGTCGCAGAACGTACATGGTACAAGTTTGTGTTGACTGCATGGAAAAGGGAATAATGCATTACAAATTATATGGTAAGAACCTGGTAATACCATGGAAATAAACGAGGCTTCCTTTTACAGTACAGTTTCAGCTTAATTACTGGGTAAATTGTCGTGTTTTACTTGGTAACGTCGCAGTACGTACATGGTACAAGTTTGTGTTGACTGCATGGAAAAGGGAATAATGTATTACAAATTATATGGTAAGAACCTGGTAATACCATGGAAACAAACGAGGCTTCCTTTTACAGCACAGTTTCAGCTTAATTACTGGGTAAATTGTCGTGTTTTACTTGGTAACGTCGCAGAACGTACATGGTACAAGTTTGTGTTGACTGCATGGAAAAGGGAATAATGTATTACAAATTATGTGGTAAGAACCTGGTAATACCATGGAAACAAACGAGGCTTCCTTTTACAGTACAGTTTCAGCTTAATTACTGGGTAAATTGTCGTGTTTTACTTGGTAACGTCGCAGAACGTACATGGTACAAGTTTGTGTTGACTGCATGGAAAAGGGAATAATGTATTACAAATTATATGGTAAGAACCTGGTAGTACCATGGAAACAAACGAGGCTTCCTTTTACAGTACAGTTTCAGCTTAATTACTGGGTAAATTGTCGTGTTTTACTTGGTAACGTCGCAGAACGTACATGGTACAAGTTTGTGTTGACTGCATGGAAAAGGGAATAATGTATTACAAATTATATGGTAAGAACCTGGTAATACCATGGAAATAAACGAGGCTTCCTTTTACAGTACAGTTTCAGCTTAATTACTGGGTAAATTGGTGTGTTTTACTTGGTAATGTCGCAGAACGTACATGGTACAAGTTTGTCTTGACTGCATGGATAATGGAATGTATCTATTATAAATTATATGGTAATACCATGGAAACAAACGGCTGTGTACCCAGTATTTAAGAAGATGTACCATAACATTAGAGGAAAACTGTTCCTGCAGAGGTTGTTACCAGGTAAGTAATTCCATAGTGGTAAGTCGAATAAACCCTTTCTAAATGGGTGCAGCTACGAATAATAACTAAGAAAAAGTATTTTATTGGAAAGCACTATGCTAATTTCTAGATAGTACATCATTAAACTTGGGCTGTTAACAACATAAACCTTGGATAATAGGTGTTTATAAGAATTGGTTGCCTAATTTCCTAGGAAGTACACAATATCGGAGTTATTACCAACCTAAAACAGTTACAACTACACGCTACTTAGTTGAGTTGATGGGTAATAGTGGAGGTTTTACTTAGTACATCAGCTGTAATTCCTCTGTATTTACCTTCTTATTACCAGTGGTAATTACACAGTAATACACTATAATTTACCGGATAATTCCTCTGTATTTACCTTCTTATTACCAGTGGTAATTACCCAGTAATACACTATGATTTATCATGTATTTGCTGGGTAACTACCACTGTATTTACCTTCTTATTACCAGTGGTAATTACCCAGTAATACACTATGATTTACCATGCATGTACTGGGTAAATACCTAGTAATTAGGGGACTGTAAAAGGAAGGGTTACCATTGGATACTGGTTTGGAGTCACTGGGTCACATGGCATGGAAGCTATTGAAAGAAATATGATAATTCCTGCATATTAATATTCATATAAAATAGAGAAAGCACTAAAATACAATACAAAGTGGTGTGTCTTATTCTTAGGGTTTAGTTCTACAAATGGATACTGGTTTGGAGTCACTGGGTCACATGGCATGGAAGCTATTGAAAGAAATATGATAATTCCTGCTTATTAATATTCATATAAAATAGAGAAAGCACTAAAATCCAATACAAAGAGGTGTGTCCTATTCTTAGGGTTTAGTTCTACAATTGGATACTGGTTTGGAGTCACTGGGTCACATGGCATGGAAGCTATTGAAAGAAATATGATAATTCCTGCATATTAATATTCATATAAAATAGAGAAAGCACTAAAATACAATACAAAGTGGTGTGTCTTATTCTTAGGGTTTAGTTCTATAAATGGATACTGGTTTGGAGTCACTGGGTCACATGGCATGGAAGCTATTGAAAGAAATATGATAATTCCTGCTTATTAATATTCATATAAAATAGAGAAAGCACTAAAGTACAATACAAAGTGGTGTGTCTTATTCTAAGGGTTTACCATTACAATTGGATACTGGTTTGGAGTCACTGGGTCACATGGCATGGAAGCTATTGAAAGAAATATGATAATTCCTGCATATTAATATTAATATAAAATAGAGGAAGTACTAAAATACCATAAAAAGTGTTGTGTCCTATTCTCAGGGTTTAGTTCTACAATTGGATACTGGTTTGGAGTCACTGGGTCACATGGCATGGAAGCTATTGAAAATACTGCAAGTATTTTGTATTGATATATTTACGTGAAGTAATTTATTGACGGTCCCTAAATCAGTTTCCAGCGATTCACCACGAGGCTCTGCGAGGTGCGCTAACCGTTCTCCTGCTGCTATTGTCGGGCAAATCTCCGTGAAGTCGCGGCTGGAACTGGACTGAATATACGTCGAATATCCAACCTAAAACTAAATTCACCGCGGTGAGCTGGAGCCTGAAATTGATCCCTCTCCACCGGGTGGCAGTCGGGCACTACAGGCATGTCCCTCACAGGCTCAACCGCGTAACCAGCCATATTAAAATCACTATTAGGAGTGGAGTGTAGAAGACGTTTGCGTGTCAGCAGCAACAACCTAGTCCTACCATGCCAGTGACGTCATCGGCGCTCTAATTAAAAGACGCATTTCCTTTTGTTGCTAAAAAAAACTATATATTGATTTTTTTTTATATAATGGTCATAACTAACACGTTATCAATGTTGATTATTTCATTTCAGTTCATCTTTAACACCGCCACACAGATGGATCACCATCGCTCCTCCATGGAGACCCAGCATCATCATAAGCTGATTTATCAGAGTGCGCCCCCATTTGTACCATCCTAGCACCCCCCCCCCCCCTCCCCTCCACAGGGCCACTGGTAAGTTATGTCGGTTAAAACACGCAAACATAAAGCGCTGGGCTCCTTACGTAGCGAATATCGATTCTCTACCTTTGATTTATATCACATCGTGAGGGAAGCAGCCAAGCTGTAGGGAATGCACCACTGCAGACACACACACACACACACACACACACACACACACACACACACACACACACACACACACACACACACACACACACACACACACACACACACACACACAAACACAAACTTGTGCCAACACCCATACACAGATGCACACTCACACACAAACACACAAACAGCCTGCTACGATACAAACTCTACAATCTGCAATGCACAATCATTTTGCACACATCAGACAAATGAAAGATGACTATGAGCCTCTGACGAGGGTTCGGTAGTTCATTGGATCTTATCTGCCCTGGAACAGAGAAGTGGAGGGGAAGAAACCTGCAGAGCTACTGCCTCTCAGAACAAATGATACTCCCCAAACAAAATGATCTAATCGTACTACTACTACGTGCTATTTGATGAAAAGTATTTAATGCACTACCTTGATTTTAATTTCTTGTGTTCTTGTAGTTATTTATTATTAGTTATTAGTTATTTTCCATTGTTGACTGACTGAATGACTGACTGACTGACTGAGGCCTTTAGCAAGGCATCTATCTTCCAAACAAGCTTGTGTCTCGACCTATGTTCTTTAATGCTGCTATGAGGAGCTTACACGTGAACACTGGTTCACGTGGACTAGATGCTTATAGTCTAATCCTAACTAACCCTTGTTTATAATCATATGGGCACATTTGCTTGAATTATTTATGCAAAAAAGTTATCAAAAAATGCTAGGGGATAAAGAGGATTCAGGGTAGACATCTCTAACCTAACAACCACTGTGAGACTGAAGCTAAAGGGTAGCAGTGTAAATGAGTCTCTGATCTTCCTCAGTGCTGGGCACAATTTCAACAACAGTTCACTCTGATCACAGAAAGCACATGGCTTGTGAGGGGGAATTTACATTTCATCATCTTCACCATGCCCTTAAGACAAGGTTTTTCTCTTCCAGAGAATCATATCTAGTTCTCAGGTTAGCTTTTTAATTCCTGTTTGGTTTTGGCTGCTGTTGAAAAGCCTCCCAGCACCACGGGAGAAGAAGCCAGGTCTTTCTTAACCCCTTCTCTCAGGCCTCACTGAGCCACCAGTTTCTGAGGGCAGCAGACTCCTCATTTCATGTACAGCACATGATGTGTCATCACTTATTTATTCTGCATTTAAGGCATAATTATTGTGCAATGATAACTTTGAATTCCAATGTTGAGGAAAATAAGCACCAATATTTATTTTCCATTATTATTAACATTGGACTGAATAGTTTCCATTTCCTTATTACATCATCCTGTGGTTACGTTCCTAATCGCCCCTCCTCAGGACCAGTGTTTTCTTTCTGGTGGAACGACGGTAACAAGCCATGGCAGCCTCGCCGGATGACTGTGACAGAAGGCGACACGCCCAGAGAGGGGAGTGATGGAAGAGGAGGAGGAGAGAACGGGCCCATCCACAGATGGTCATGGTGGGATGGCTTCTGGCAGGAGCAGCACAACAGTTCTATCTTTTCCAGCGGGACTCAGACCACTCACTGTGACCGGTCCTGGAAGCCAAGAGGATAGAGACGACCCAATTTTCTTCAGACTAATCCTGAAACTCTTCGACCGCCATCCTCCATCTCCAGCAGTCTGAGTCCAGATGGTGTATTATAGGAATGTGAAATGAGGGGATGCTAGTCTGAGAGAGTGAAACAGTGACGTAATGAAGTCATTCACCAGCAATCACAACTCCAATTGTTCTCACATTTGCCAATAACAAACTTAACTACCATAGCAACCTTATAAAAAAAGCAGTTCGGGCTAATTCAGTCTCTTCTACCTGCTACGACTCCCCATAAACCACATGCTGGGGGCCTTCTGACTCACTGCTTATTTTGCGGGGATTATGATCATATTTAATGGCCCTGATATAAAACTAATTGAATCTATGGCTGGTAACCGTGGCTTTTTGATTGAATGTTATGACCTCGCAGTGGCTGCTAACACATACTTACCTTCCCCGCGGCCCCAAGTATCTCAGACGCTGTGCATCTTGTCTATCTCCGATACGAGGGAACAGGAGCGGGATTTCACATGCAAGGGGACGCAGAAAGTGCTTTAGTCTGTGTGTGTGTGTGTGTGTGTGTTTGTGGTTCTGTGTGTGTGTGTGTGTATGGGGGGAGTACAAAGCAGGAGGATGAATAGTGCCTGGAGGGCTTCCATTGTCCCGCTGAGGAACGAGCTGTGTGCGTGCATTATCCATGTTATGATTCACATCTCCCTGCTAGTCACACGTCCTCAAGATGCACGCGTGAATGCGGGACATTACCGGCGTCCGCCCCAGAGGACACTTTGAAGTAACGGCGTGTGACACTCGGGAAGACCATTCCCCTAATAGATAGAGATGCTCTATCTCTCTCCCTCTCACTCTCTCCTTTTCCCTCTCACTCTCTCTCTTTCCCTCTCCCTTTCCCTCTCTCTCTTTACTCCCGAGGGACGGCACGCAGAAGACTTATGTTCTGCTTGTCTTGTGCTCCGATAGGTGAAGAGGTCTAAGAGGGAGATGTGGCTGATTAATTGTTTGTTCTTGGACCTTCGAGTGATCTAGACGCCACCCAGGAAGACAGAACAGCATGAGAACATCTCACAGAGACACCAGGTATCTGCTTCTGGTACTTCAGAGAAAATGAGAACATCAAACAGAAACACAGGTCTCCTCATGTACTTCAGAGAACATGAGAACATCACACAGTGACACAGGTCTCTTTACTTTCTTCAGAGAACATGAGAACCTCTCACAGAGACACAGGTCTCCTCAGGTACTTCAGAGAACATGAGAACATCACACAGCGACACAGGTCTCTTCAGGTTCTTCGGAGAACATGAGAACCTCTCACAGAGACATAGGTCTCCTCAGGTTCCTGGTCTGTGATTGCTGGGGCTGGCTTTATGTGATGGAAGCTGTGTAAATAAGTCTCCAGTTTATAGTTAATTTTATTATAGTTATTACCTGATAGAAGAGCTGGATCTCACAGTCTGGTTAAGACATATTTTGAAGGGTGCACTGAGGCTGAAATTTGCTCAGCCTAATCCCTATTACATTTTGTGTTAACTCTTACAGTCCGTATATTCCTCCTCAAAAACAGACAGAGTGGAAACAAGAAGGTAGGGTAGGTTTGCACCATAGTGATGATGATGGTGATGATGATGATGATGAAAAAGAGAATATTAATAATGCTGATCAGAATAACAATCATTATCCGCATCATCATCACCATCATCATCCGGTTAGCCAACAGAATTATGCAGGACCCCTCACACGCTCTACACCCCGCCTTTGAGTGGCTCCCCTCAGGGCGCCGACTACGCTGCCTCGGCTGTAGGACACAGAGGAGAAAAGCAACCTTTGTTCCCAAGGCTGTTCACCTCCTCAACTCCTCCTAAACCCCCCACCTGGGCTTGTGCCCTCCCCACATGGACTGGTGAAGCCGTGAACTCTGTTTTGCCCTCACACTCCCATTAACTGTTACAACATAAATACCTTGCCTCAATTCATCTCAAATGTATTATAACCAGCATGGTATTTATTAACTGATTGCACTTTATATTTATGTCATATTTGACACATTGTACACTTTTAAGAGTCAGTTCTCCATTTATAAACATGCACTTTGCATATTTTATACATATTTATTTAAATGTGTGTATTTGTAGACACCTAGGTGCTTGTGTGTATTGTCTGCAAGGTAGCAATGCTGTATTTTTGTCATTGTTTTTGTTTGTTTTTTGTTTGGACATGGCCCTGTCCTTTGTAATGCTGCTGCTATGTGCCCTCAATTGCCCCCTGGGGACAAATAAAGTTTGTTTTTAATTTGAATTTGAATTTTGAATCTTTCCCTCCGTTCCTCTTCCTCTGGCTACAGGGGCCAGGCCGCAGGGGTCAAGGGGCAGGGTATGTGTCTGTCTAATAACCACCGGCTTTGACTGTGACCCCCGGGCCCCCATGGAGGAGGCCAGGGCCAAGAGAAGAGGTGACGATGAAAAGATGCAGTGGAAGCAGAGAACCGCAGCGACTGAAAGGACGTCGATACATCAGCTGGAGGACAGCAGGAGCAATACTGACTGTTGACCCCTGAAGGCTGTCCAGTAAACCTGGGCAGTGAGGCGCTCTCTGTCTGGGGAGGGGCTGCTCGGATCACTATGATCCAAGGACTCGTCTTCTCAATCTTGTGCTAATCATAGTCTGGGAGCGTGAGAGGGAGGTCTAGTGTGAGGCTTTAGTAAGGCATAGAGAGAGGTTACGCCAGTTGAGAGGCTGTATGAAAAAAGACTTAATGATTTATACATTATCGTATATAATGATTTAGGATCATTTAGACCGCTTTCATTCTGTTATTTGTTGATATTGGGTTTAATTGTTGGGATAAAAAAAACAGAATTATGACTAAATATAATTCAGATAACTCACTGTAATCAGGTTTTCCAGTCCTTTAACTTGCTATAATGCTCAGGAGTCCCTTGAACCACTAAAACATTCTTCTCAATAGCACTAACTTTAATAAAAGACAGAATGTAAATGGGGCAACTGTAAAGAACATGGCCTTAGAGTAGAAGTTAATAGCTGCTCAGTGAGAGCCTCAATATCCTTCCCTCTGACACCACTCAGCCATATGTTCTTTACCTGGAGCTGTGACAACATGATCAATAACCTAATCTCTAGGCTGGGCCTCAGACAGCTAGCGTGCCTGCAGTCCTCTATCTCTGCTGCTCAGACAGATCCATCCCTCTCTCCCTGAGCAGCAGAAGGGGGAAGAGGACTTTGATTTATCCTACCTGTAATTGTTTTTCTGTTGTGGATCTACAAGGGCTGCAAGGATGTAGCTTACAAAGAAACCTTAAAGTTTGATGTACTGAAACATCGACTCAATATCAGAGTTCGGTTAAAGGATATTCAACTTTTTCTTTACTATAGACCCACATAACACCACGGGAAAACTTGAATTGTACACAGCGCATTAGAGATATTTGTATCACACACACACGCATGCACACACGCACATACACACACACACACACGTTCTGTGGCAACCCGGTCCACACCTTGGGCCAGGCGGCCCAGGTGGATGGCATATACAGCCGATATCCTCCAATCTGAGCCAGAGAGCGTCCATTGTGTCACCCTAATCGGCGCAATAGAGAAGACCTGCGGCGGAGGACACGGAAGACCAGGTAGGTACCCCTTCAAAAGGCGGTGACATGTTCTCTCAGGGAGGGAAGTGGGAGCCCGAGCGGAGCAGGGAACATCCAGGACCCGATACGGACGAGTGGCTAAACTGGAGACTTCTTTACACAGCTTCCATCACATAAAGCCAGCCCCAGCGGTCCCGAGGGAAACCGCACACCCGGGCGACGTACGCCGACGAGGAACTCACCGCTGGAACAGTGCTCCCAACGGGAGCGACCTCCCTCTCCAGTATGGAGTCAGAACAGTCTCATTATGAATGAATGCACAGAGAAGGATTCACAAATGTATTTTGTGATTTATACATAAAATACTCTCTTCTCACAAATACATTTCAATGCACACACAAATGGATATCGGCATGTATAAATGTAAAATAAATCCATAAACAAAAATAAGTTTCACAAACATATTTCTGATCCACACACAAATATGTCTTGTTTTAAATAAAGGTAATATAAATCCATAAATATATTAATTTAAAAAAGATTTGCAATTTTCATCAAAAATGTATTTGGATGTTGTTACATTTATGTACAAACTGTTAAACTTGAATTTACAAGACGCTTTTCATTTGTGAGCTTGTTTGCATTTGTGTGTGAAACTGTCTGCATTTATGTGTGGATTTTTGAGACTCTCCTGACGTCGCTAGATTCACAAATGCATTTTTTTCAACAAGGAACTCTCTGTAGCCAATCAGATGCCTCCCTCGTTTTCAGCCAATCACATGGCTGCAGTTCCGACCTCTGAGTCCAGCCTCCAAGCCTCCCGGTTCTCTGTCAAATGTCTACTCTATCGGAAAGAACATGGTTTTTTGAATGATCGTACATAACAATCTCTAGGTGGTGAAGAAGTGAATGCTGCGTCACGACACTTTTTCCATCTAATTTCGACTGGGTTTTGGGATTATCGGTGCCGTTAAAGTAGTAAACGGCACCGACGTAAAAACCCAGTCACAGCAGTCATGTGGTTGACTGAAAACGAGGGAGGCATCTGATTGGCTACAGAGACTTCCTTGTTGAAAAAAATGCATTTGTGAATCTAGCGACGTCAGGAGAGTCTCAAAAATCCACACATAAATACAGACCAGTTCCCACACAAATGCAAGTAAGTTCACAAATGAAAAACGTCTTGTATATACAAGTTTAACAGTTTGTATATAAATGTTACAACATCCAAATACATTGTGATGAAAATTGCAAATATTTTTTTAATTAATATATTTATGGATTTATATTACATGTATTTAAAACAAGGTACATTTGTGTGTGGATTAGAAATGTGTTTGTGAAACTTATTTTTGTTTATGGATTTATTTTACATTTATACATACCGATATCCATTTATGTGTGCATTGAAATGTATTTGTGGGAAGAGAGTAATTTATATATAAATCACAAAATACATTTGTGAATCCTTCTCTGTGCATTCATTATTAATGAGACTGTTCTGACCCCATACTCCAGGGACAAGACCGGCCCAGCCGGAGAGACAATCACCTGGGGCCTCATGTACTGTACGCACAAAAACGTGGCATACGTCCTTTTCCACGCTCACGTTCAGATGTACAAAACGTGAAATGACCGTAAAAATGGGCGGTCCCCACGCCAGCTCCAGAGCTGTTGTACGCACGTTTCTACAGCTATTGTTCCTTTGGCGACACTTAGAGGTGACGCTGGGAAACTGGGAAAAAAGGTGAAAACAATGACTCAGATTGATTTGCACATCAGAGACACAGTAATGAACAATTAACACACCTTGCAATTATATGGGTGGCTATAAAAGCATGCGCAATGGATGAAGAAAATTGTTTTAAAAATGGCTGCGTTAGCGTTGTTAGAGGACATCGCAAATGGTCAAATCCGAAGGGCGCTGGAGACGCAGGGGCCGACTGAGGAGACGCCGGGGCCGACGGAGCAATCCGTGCCCTCTCCTTGCTTGTCTATTCAAAATTAAGTTAAGTTAATAAACACGAGTCAAAGTCTTTAATATCCTGGCATCTTTACGCACGACTTATGTGTATTGCAAGCAGCCAATTGTATGACCAGTATAATTACAGCATTTATGACTTCAGCATATTTACCTTGGGGATGATCGGCGTCCCCTTCATGGGCTCCCACCACTCCGGTGGGAGCTGTGTCACCGATCAAAGCGGCCACTCTCAAATCGAAGGGGGAGAGTTCCCCCACTCCCGTCCCCCCACCTGTTGCGGTCACGCTTCGGCGGTGGGCAGAAACCCTCCGCCTCACCTCCACCTTGAGGTCTGACCACTTTTTTTTAATTTCAGAGTGTGTGCGCTGCTGAGACCCCACTGACGGCCTCGCAAACACACTCCCACTTACTTCTCTTTTGTTTTGCATTTATCCCTGTTGACAGCTGGCGCATTTCTACCTCGTGGAGCAAAATCTCGAGCTCAGACTCCGTGAAGTTTCGTTTTTTGCCTCTGTTCATGGTGCCAGGTGATCGGATTAAGAGGTGAATCTCAGGTCCAGAGGCCGATTTAAATGAAATTGCATATTTAAATGAGGGCGTGGACAGGGAGGAGTTTGGCACCTTGGCATGTGCGCTCAATTCCACGTTGATCGAGATGTACAAAAGAAACGTGCTTGGATCCATGCGTTCGCACACTTTTATACATCTGAATTTATTTGTGCGTAAGACAGTTTCTCGGTTTTGGCGTACGCCAAGTTTCAGTATGAAATCCACGCAAGTCTTAGTACATGAGGCCCCTGGACTCTACAGTGGCTCACGGAGTCATTAGTGTTATTTTCGTTCATCCCATGTTGGGCGCCAACCCACGCGGTTTCTGTTATTCCTTGAATAAATGCCTCTTTTTGGCTTTGGACGGACATGGGCGTTTGGTGATTCCTGAGCAACCGAGACATTCCTGGCGCAGGGTCGCCACAGTACAAATGAACACATGCACGCACACGCACACACACACACATGAGGTTTCACCATGCTCACCGTTAACAGCTGAATTGACTTACATACTCGGGCCCCTGGAAGCAGATCCTGCACACGGGGGTCCTGAAGCCGCTCTCGCTGAAGCTGCTCATGGAGTACCTCTCCTCCAGCCGGCCCTTGGTGCGCTCCTCGGGGGAGGAGCTGCACACGCGCAGCGCCGCCGACAGCTCCGCCGCATCCACCCAGCCCGGCCCGGGCCCCCCCGCCGGCTGATGGTGGCCCCGCACCAACGTGTTGTTGTTGTCCGAGACTGTGGCCCCCATTGGGACGCCGCCCCCGCTGGCGGCCTGGTGGTCTTCCGCCTGTCCCCCGCCGACAGGGGTGAGGACGTGGGAGGGGGGCAGCGGCGTGGAGGGGGCGTGCGGCCCGAGCAGCAGCACCCTGAGCTCGCTGAGCAGGAGGCAGCAGCGGCTCTTCAGCAGGCCCTGGCCCTGCAGCATGGCTCCGGTCTGACTAACAGCCCGCAGCACCGGAGAAGGATGGGGAATGCAAACCACATGTACCCATGCACCCCCTCCCCGTCGATGGCAGGCAGCGTTTCTCTCTGTGTCTCTGTGTCTCTCTATGTGTCTCTGTGTCTCTCTGTGAGTCTCTGTGTCTCTCTATATGTCTCTCTGTGTCTCTCTGTGAGTCCCTGTGTCTCTCTCTCTATGTCTCTCTATATGTCTCTCTGTGTCTCTCTGTGTGTCTCTGTGTCTCTCTATATGTCTCTCTGTTTCTCCCTGTGTCGCTGTTTGCGGGGGATCTGACGATGCTTTCTGTATGGAACGTCTTTTTTTTCTTTCGACGGGAGAGTATATCCCAGTGGAAGCAAGTTCCAACGATGCAAACAAGTGTCTGAAGCCATTAAGTTCAACAATGAGCTATAGAGGGGAACAAACTGTTCGATTCATATATGAATTAGCCGGGGCGGGTGTTCCTTCAGGTCAATGATTAGTCCGATGGTAGATGTTGTAGTTGGCTCTCTAATAACCTCTCTCCGACTAGTCCATCTGTGTGTGTGTAGACCACCTGCAGAGATCGGAATCCTGGGCTCCGCGGTAAACACACGACTGATGCACTAGAGGCGATCCTGGCGTTAATACACGAGCCCTGCACGGCTCCACGTCAGGACTGGAAACAACACCGATGGAGAAGAGACCATCTCCATAGGATTCCCGGTTTATTCTGTTATCTGGCAGGGTCCAGGCTAGGCAACCGTTCATTCACTGTCGATTCTCTTTGAAGGATTTCACCATCAAACGTTGAACTTTGGTATTGAATGAAGCGATGTCCTGGTTTAAATCCATCCGTTACGCTCCTTGGTGGTCAGAACTGGTCCTGTAGGTCCATGCGTCTATTCAACCCCGCTAGAAAAAACGATGATAACAGGTTTCCTCAGCACCACGGTTCCCGCAGCTTCAACACCACGGTTCCTGGGACAGCTCCGGCTCGCGCTCCGACGGCATCACGCGCCACGGTCACGCGCCGCCTATGATTGCGGGCGATGCCATCGGCGGGCGCGCGAGCAAGCGAGTTGAACTGAACCAGCGGTCAACGTTACTCATAAATACACAGGAATCATTGTACTGTGTGTCATGTTATTTTTTAATGGTTTACTGTCATCCACCCGGTTGTAGTTTTAGACACGCCTTACATAACAACAACAAGGTGTTATTTTTAATATGTTAAGTTGAATCAAAAAGAGCGGCGCAGAGCTGGACCCCACAGCTGCTCCGACATTAAAAAGAAAGAACATTAAAGTGCGTATATATCATGGACCTATAAAGAAAGGTATTGTATGTTTGAATCTAAACGCGGAAATGGGTAAAAAGACCCGGCACCTGACGCGTTATTATGATACGTCACTTCCGGCGTGGCCAAAGCGCTAACGAGTAAGTTCGTTCAAAACAAGTTAACATTTAGGATTTAACTCGTAGATTAAGATCAGGATAATCCATTAGTTTTAACTTAGGTTATTTTGCTTAGTTAAAGCTAATCCGATAGCATCGCTTCGTTGGCTTTAGGTTTAAAAGGTACGAACGAATTCCTGTTTAAACTTTTAACAGGATAGCAGGCTAGCTGTCAGCGGCTTAACTGTTAGCATTTGAAGTTGTCACTATAATTATTATTATTAATGCATGCTCTCTAACTCTAAACACAACGAAAGTGTTGTCAGCCCGTCCTCCTGGATCATATGAATGATAACAGCTGGGGTCGATGAACTAGTTGGGATCAGGTCTCGGCGGAGAGGGCTTTATTATATATTATATAGATATTATTTTTCTCACACCAGCGATGACGACTAAGCTGACGTTAGAACAACAGAGGAAGATCGAGGACAATAGAAAGAAGGCTTTAGAGATCAGGGCGAGGAGACTGGGTCATGTGAACCCTGCCAGTCCAAAGTCCTCTGAGCAGGTGTCCTCCATCAACCAGTCCGCCCAGTGCGCACCCACCGCCAGCCCTGCCTCCAGACTGGGACCACAGCATCACCCCTTCATCCCACCTTTTAAAAAAGACTCCAACTTGGGGACCAAAAGTATTAGTGGTAAACCTTCTGATAACAAGCCTAGTATCTCACCTAGTAGCTCAGGTGGTGTGGTCGGATCTTTCTACAAACCAGTGGCTCAGTCGAACCCAAGCCCCCAGGCGCCCCCCTCTCTCAAAAGTTCATCTATGACTGCTGGACCACCCTCCACAAAGCCCTTTGTCTCCACCAGAGGGAAGTGTGTTTCTCACTCAAAGGACCGCTTCAGGGTAGAAGTGGGCTACCATGCTGAGCTCATTGCTGTTTTCAAATCCATCCAGTCCAAGACTTATGGTAAGTGCTTGCCATATTGTAAGAGCATGTTTGATATATTTGACCTATTGCTGTCATAATGACTTACTTGACTTGACTATTGTGCGACGATGGTCATGAACTCTTTTTTTCTTCCTTCACCGTAGACCCTGCTACAAAAATGTGGAACTTCAGTCAGGAGGACTACCGCCAGCTCAGTATGTAGAACAATATTTCAGTTCCTATGAAAGCATGCACTACCTTTGTAGTAACGACTACTGACTATTATTGTGTAGTCCATGAGTCCTGTCCAACTTCGGAAAAACATGAAGTTGTCCCCCCTCCCAATATGAATTATTTCTAAATTAATGATATAATGGAAATATATATTCAATAGAATGGAAATATATATTCAATGGAATATAAAGATACAAACAGTTTTGGAATAATTCACACCCTTTTAAAGGTGTTGGTGTCCCCTATGGTTCCTGCTCAGTGATCTGGGCCCAGTTTCCCGAAAGCATCGTTAGCCTAAGTGGATCCTGAAGTGCGACGTACAAGCATCGTACAGTTTTCACACCGTTTCCCGAAAGCATCGTTGGTAACGAACGACGTGAAAACGCTCGTAGCTAACGAGTGCTCCAGGATATTCGTAGGACGCTAAGAGCATCGTTAGCCTACTATATAGTGAACTCATTATTGCATGCGGGTGCCTTCATTCATAAAAAATGAAAACATTTGGGAGTATGCAATAATACAAATTATTCTAAAGAGGTCAGAGACTCCGTGCACAGCCCCGCCTTCCCCAGTGAACCAAGAAACCCTGTGCCGTGACGTGACGAACGGGGATTTGACCCCCTCGGTTTTACACAGGAAACTTGAGATAAGAAGGTGAAATCGCCGGGCGTGCCAAGCTGCAGACAGGGCGAACCGGACACCGACGCGAAACGGAGGTGCTTCGACCTGAACAGGCTTATTTTCAATAATGAGCAGCTACTTGCCAAAACGAAAAAATAACTTCACAAGGTGTTTTTTTACAATTTATTTGTTACCAACTTACCATACGTAGTGTTGATCAGCAGAGAAATAGTTAGCCAAAGATGTTGACGTCGCTTAGCAACCGAAGAAGTTGCCGTTGATGTGAAGGGCCCATGCAAGTGAACGGAGCGTTCCACGTCATTGATAAAAGCCGTGTCATATAGCCCATATTTACGTCCTATATCCCCCCCCCCCCGTCAAAATTCTGGCGCAAGGCCGGTACAGTCTCACCCCGGCCCCACCGTCAACAACTTTAAGAGACCCCCACAGAGATGGAATCATAACTCGAACCCTGCCTATAGCCTACTTCATCCTGCCCAACAATATTGGCAGGATCTCGACCAAGCTCTCCTAATCGGGTCAGCAATAGCCGCGTTTGAATGATGATGTATGATTGGAACATTGCATTTTTAATGTCTACAAACTATACTAGAGAGCCAATCAGTGCAACCTTATGCGGAATCAGATAAAGTCGGCCCTCTTGCTGCACAAAATATATGTTTAAAAAATCAGCACATTAAGATAAATGTAGTTGTCACACAAGCTATTTTGGATTTTTGTAATATGGAATTATTTCAGGGGGGGGAAATGCCGTGAATAAATGTATGCACAGTGCGTTCAGGATTAGGACTGATATATATGTCGGCCTAAGCCTAATCAATTGTGTTTTAATATCTTTAGCATTTAGCATATTGCAATCTATTCTTTTCGTAGGCTACTCTGCGGTTGGCCTTGATGGGGAGATATTTTAACCCTTTTTAACCCCATTTTCCTGCGACATTCCTGCGTCTCCCCCTGCGTCATAGCCCGTTTCAGCACCATGTCATATTATTATTATTATTATTTTTTTTTATGTTCAGTGTGTTCAGGCCGAAACTGAAAATTATGTTTTCGGCCATTTTCGGCCGAACATTTTCTGTGGCCGAATATTCGGTGCATCCCGAAAATTAACGTTGGTTCGAAAGATCCATCGGAAACTGGGCCCTGAGCCATTGCATGTACGATTGGCCTGTTATACATCCTTGCCTAGTTTCAACAGATTAATGCTGCTGCATCTGTGGCTTTGTGGTTCTGTAAAATAGGTAAAAATGTAGTCTTGTAGTGATGGCCTAAAAGTGATTAATTAATATATATTTTAAAGTGCCAGTGAACCCACTGTTTCAGCTGGAATTTTAAGACAGATTTAAAAACGTTTAAATTGTTCCAGATGTTTCTCCAAGATAAGGCAGCTGAGGGCCGAGTGTGTGTGTGTGTGTGTGTGTGGGGGGGGGGGGTCAGCTCTCTGGCTGGACCACATTCAGACCAAGCTAACATTTGAGAACTATAACTTGTTCTCAACAAGGCAAAACATATTTAGGGCCCTATCTTGCACCCGGCGCAATTGACTTTCTACACTGACGCATGTGTCGTTGCTAGTTTGCAACTTGCGCAGAGCGTTCTTTTCACTCCACCGCCACGCGCCTGTAAATTAGGGAATGATCTTGCGCCCCAATGGGCGGTTTGGCGAAAGGAGGAGGCGTGTTCTGGCTAAAAACAGCCAATTTAAGAATGCGGCTATATGGGCTTTTTTGCTCCCAAACGATTCCATTCCAACTTGTTATCATACCAGACATATCCCAGATCCATTTTACACCGGATTTCTCCTTTTAAAGTAGGCATCACTCTTTGGAAGAGAGTTGGTTTCCAAAAGGAAACTGTTACTGTTCACATAACACAATCCACTTGGTTATTGTGTGTGTGTGTGTGTGTGTGTGTCTCAGTGCAGGACGCGGGGGCCCTTACCTCCGTGTTCCTGAGGCCCCTGGAGGGCATGGAGGCCCTGGACATGATGGTGTCCCCCGGCCGGGTCCCCCACGACACGGTGGCCCTGGGGCCCCTGCTGAAGCTGTGCAGCGGCTGGCAGCGGCCGGGGGCCGCGGTGCAGGGACAGTGTGTCCTGGTGTCCCCGGCAAGGTTCGAGGTGGACGTGGGTTACCACGCCGACGTCATCGCCGCCTTCAAGCAGACGCCGTCCAGATGTTACGGTGGGACTGCTTTCATTGGTCCTTATCTCTCCTCCCCATGCATGGTTGGATGACCAGGCGTTGTCCTCAACCTGAATGCCAAGCGGTCAAGTTAATTTCTAACAACGTGTTTCTATATGCCTCAGACATGAACACGAGGAAGTGGAACTTTGCACTGGAGGACTACAGAAGACTCAGTAAGCTGCACCCCGGCTCTAACACGACACTCTTACCTCTACACTAATCCAAACTGCTTGGATGTGAGCTTCAGAACAAAGCCTACATAAAAATGAACATAAAACCTAGTGCTGCAGCTGGATTTATAAACACAAAACACTGTAGAGAGTGTAGAGTGGAATTCAGAAAGATAAGGTTAGCAACGTAAATGTAACAAATATGGATTTAGAGCAGGGGTGCCCAACCAGTCGATACCAATAGACCGCCGACAGATCCCAAGTCGACCGCGAGGGGTGAAGAAGAAAGAAAACAAATAATAATTTGCGCGGGACATATGCGGGCGGTAGCGCATGCGCTGTCAACAGCAGTTGAAAGCCGTCAACAGTAGTTACGCACTCCTAAACGTTGGCATGGCTGAGGGGAAACGAGCTAAGACCTACCATTTTCACCCTGAGTGGGAGGAAGATTATTGATTATTGTTGAGAAGGTGCCGTGCGCAGACGGAATGAAACCCCCACTGAAGTCCGTAGGTTCACGGTAGGTTTGCAATGTTGACGCTAGGCTGGTAGATCTCGGGAGGTTGGCTACTTGAAAAGTAGATCTTGGGTCAAAAAAGGTTGGGCACCCCTGATTTAGAGGAACCAGTCACTGAGATTCTAACCTAACAAAGAACATGTTTATTTGCGTTTTATTACGAGAACAAAATCAGAATTGATATAGAACTTAGAATGGGGACTAGTCCTTTTCCCTCCAACCAGCAGGAGCCGCCAAGACGGCTGTTTAATCAGCTCCATGTTAGTCGCTTCACAGACGGGCACCTGTGGCAGGGCTAGTGGCTGTTCTAAATGAGTGCATGCTAGCTACACATTGACATGTAGAGATTTCTCACCATTCTTAAGGATCTAAATTCGACGTAAGAGCTCAAATGCCGATCAGTCCCTCGGCTCATGTCTCTCATATCGGCCGACGTAGCGGCCATGTTTTCCTGACTGTGTGTTCCCCTTCCTATTGGCCAGTGGAGCAGCTGGGAGCCATAGCGTCCGCGGAGGTGGAGCCTCTGCCCCGGGGGGTGGTCCAGGCCTTCAGGGCCAGGTTCGACGGGACCCTGGTCCGGCCGCTCGGTGTCCCGGAGGCGGACCTCTCGGCCGTCGACCCCTCGCTCACAAGCAGCCTCATGCCCTTCCAGAGGGAAGGGGTCAAGTAGGTGGAGCCATTGTCCTCTTGAACCTACTTATAGGTGCTGTAGGTTCAAGAGCTATTCATTTGTGTAATTAGTCTGAATGAGTAGTTCTCTCCAGCTGTTATTGAGCTCTGTGAAACATGTGCTCCCCTTGGCTGCGGGCCTTCCACTGTACGAGACCACTCCAGCCTCCCCCTCCTGTAATCCCTCTTTCCTGTCAATTAGGGCATTTAGCAGACGTTTTTATCCTAAGCGACTTACATCGGTTAGTACACACATTGACACAACGACGGCAGAGTCAACCATGCAAGGCGACAGCCAGCTCGCTCAGGAGCAGTTAGGGTTAAGTGTCTTGCTCAGGGACACATCAACACTCAGCTAGGAGGAGCTTTTTTTTAATGGTGTTCTTTTCTCCTCTTTCCTTATCTCTCTTTCCAACTTTCTAATCGTACATACAGCATCTTTAATTGGTCACACCAAGTTCCAGCCAAGTTCAGCGTCGGTAACTGAAATAGTATATTTTATCAATCATGTATTTTTAAACACAAGTGTTTACTGTTCAGTGTTTCCCCCAGCACTGTATGGTTAAGGCGGCCGCCTTAAAGGGGTCGTTTGCAATTTTCGACATAGGGCCTGATTCCCAAGTTAGCCTTGGTGTTCTTTATCATTGGAGACAGTTTTCAACACATTTCATTCAGTCCTTCTAGTTGCAGAGTTCGCTCGTGCTAGGCTAGCGCACGGCTAGCCACTCCACAGTACACCCGAGATAAAACAATTATAACGCCAGACTATAGATTAGAGCCCGACCGATATATCGGCAGGCCGATATATCGGCAGGCCGATATTATCGGCAGGCCGATATTATCGGCCGATATTAGGCATTTTTCAAACTATTCGGTATCGGCATTTATAACGGCCGATAAATGAATAGTTAAAAAAAATAAGTTTGTCCACCAGAGGGCGCTCTAACGCCCCAAACCCACTGATTCAGCCAGAGTTGGGCAGAGTGAATGAGGTGATCGACGGAGATCATCGGTGTTGTTCATGTGTGCAAGTGTGTTCATGGTAAGTTGGCAACTGTCACGAGACATACATTGCTTGAATAACAATTAAAAGAACATCCCCATCAATTCTCTAAAGTCGATAAGCATGACTTAATTCATGAATACCATGTCCAGTTTTGCTGTTGTTACGTGTTAGCTGAGAGTGAAAAGGATTTAAAGGATAACTACAAATAACCAATGTTGGGGAAATCTGTTTGATTTGTTGCGCGTTTCTGGATTTTATTTTTACATATATATATATCGGCCGATATATCGGCTTATCGGATTTTTAAATCACAAAATATTCGTATCGGTATCGGCCTTAAAAATCCTATATCGGTCGGGCTCTACTATAGATGTGAATGTCTGTGTTGATGGGTTAGATAATAATGTTAGAAATAAAACTAACCTTGCATCGCATGAATCATCGCATTTTGAGGGACTACTTTCTCAGCAGCAGCGGAATTTAACCTAGGTATCAGTCCGCTGCTGCCGTAGCCTACTACCAGGAATATAACACTGCTGCTGAGACGCAATGCAAGGTTGGTTTTATTTCTAACATTATTCTATCAACACAGACATTTCCATCGACCGTCTTCTAACAAAACACGACCGCCGTGTTTTATTAGCAGGCTAGTATTGCCTGTTGCCGTGCGCTAGCCTAGCACGAGCAAACTCTGCAACTAGAAGGTCTGAATGAAATGTGTTGAAAGCTGTCTCAAATGATAAAGAACAACACGGCTAACTTGGGAATCAGGCCCTATGTCCAAAATTCCGAACTACCCCTTGAGCAACAATAAGGCCCCGCCTTGACTACCAATGTATAAAAAAATGAAAAATAATAATATATATATATATATATATATATATATATATATATATATATATATATATATATATATATATATATATATATATATATATATATATATATATATATATATATATATATATATATCTCTCTCTATCTATCTCCTCAACCACCTGTACTAAGATGTGCCCAGTGAGTGACCTGCTGTAGTATATACTATGCACTATAGCTGTAGTGTATTCATAAGTGGTGGTTTTCTGTAGCTTTGCAGTCTTCAAGGAGGGCCGCCTGCTTCTGGCCGACGACATGGGGCTGGGGAAGACTGTGCAGGCCATCTGCATAGCAGCCTACTACAGGAAGGAGTGGCCGCTGCTTGTGGTGGCACCCTCCTCCGTCAGGTTCACCTGGGCAGAGGTACGTCAGGGAAGGCCAATGGGATGCTCAGCTTGGCAGGGGGAGGTGTCAGGGCTGGCCAATGGGAGGTTCAGCTTAGCAGGGGGAGGCATCATTGTTGGCCAATGGGAGGCTCAGCTGGACAGAGGGAAGAGTCAGGGCTGGCCAATGGAAGGCTCAGCTGGGCAGAGCTGAGAGCATTCAGACGAGCAGCACTGACCGCTCCTATGGAACGGCTGAGGTGCATTTGGTTCTTTAGAGTGATAAATAGTAATAGATTCAAGGACTGTTGATCCAGTAAAAGTAAGTCAGCTTGCACAGCAACTTTTCAAAAACCTCAAGTATCTTTTGATGGGGAATCTGTTCTCCTTTTAATGTTGGTTTAAGGTTGTTGGATTCAGGGAACAGCCATAGCGATGGTCTCTCCTCTATTTCCTCATTGTACTTTGACTTTGTCTACTTATCCATGTGGTTAGTTAATAATCCTGTACAGGTGTATTGATACAGATTGACTAATATATATTTTATAATATTTGAACCATGCACACTAGATACCAAGACGACTCTCGTTAACCTAGTTAGCTTCAGGCCACCAATGTAGGTTAGCTGGGGTTTAAAGTGTACAAATATTTATTTAAAAATATGTATGATTTCATGTGACGGGGTAAAGTGTTGATGTATTGATTATGCAATATCCCTATTTTGGTATTTGGTCTAAACCCGTCTCCAGATCAGTGTGATGTGTCCTTGGTCGAGATGCTGCTAGTGCACACCATGGTGCATCACATCTCCAGCTACCCTGAGCACTCACACTTCTGCTACCTAACCATTTTATTACTGGTGTCTTGTTCAGAGCCCTTCTGTGTTTCCAGGAATGGTATAGTGCCCCACCCCCTCTTATGAGGAGGGCAGAGGGAGGATTTGACTTTAATGCATCTCTTACTTTGTGTTAATGGTACAGTGGATAATAACACCAATGAATCACTCCCCTGGCAGGAGACGGCGGACATTTCTAAGAATAAACTATGCTGGTTGTTCATCTATTCACGGGCGTTACTTTGACCACCATGCATTCTGCTTCCACCTGCATGCAGATGCCTTAAGGTCGTTAATTTTGTTTACATCATCAGAACATCAGTACATCAAGGTCCTCATCTATCCTCACTCCAGTGTTTCACACCTCCTGGCTCTCCCTCATTCCTCCGCCCTCCCCCTCTCATCTCTAGCCTGGTTATGCATCGCTGGGCTGCGGTGCGTTTCGAGCTGGCCTCATCGGTCTGCTGTCAGCTGATAAGACGTGCGCTCTGTCAGGGCTGTAAATGGCTCTCCTGCCAGCGGCCCTAGCTCTTCCTTTGCATCAAATCCATTACACTAATCAGAGGCCTGGAGACAGCGGTGGAGGAAGAGACTTGTCTCAGTGCGTCGCACGTTGGAGGACAATGACACTCCTTTATCTCTTCCGAGTGCTCCCCTCAGCGCGGGGGGGGGGCCTCAGTAGTGGTGGGCCAGATCGCTTTCAAAGCAGGCAAGCAGTGGAGCTAAAAGTGAGGAGGATTCAAATTGACAGGAGCCAGTGAGCGCTGGGTTCAGGAGTTATTGAGATCCAGTGAGAGCTGGGTTCAGGAGTTATTGGGAGCCAATGAGCGCTGAGTTCAGGAGTTATTGGGAGCCAGTGAGCGCTGGGTTCTGGAGTGGTCGGGCCGGCCACTGAAAGATTAAAGAAAAGATTTTCTAAAATATGATTTGGTCTACTTTTTTTGTGAATCTTTTCTTATGTTAATCCTTTGGTAAGCCAATAATAATTTGAAATGAATGCTTATTTAATCATATTTCAATTGCTCCAACACAATAAAGGGTTGTAAAACTGATTAAGATCCTCTCTCTGGATGTCTAGTGAGGAACCATCCTAACAACCCAACCACTACCAACTGCTTGCTTGTATTAGGACGTTTTGGACAACATCTACATATGAACAATGTTTAAGTAGGGAACACTAAAAGGAGTTGTTTTGCTGAAGGAATACTTGTTATCTTAACATATTCTGTGAGTGAGTTCATCCTTCATCCCTGTGCATGGGCCACATCCATCATCTGTTCCCTGGGGGACATCTGAGCATGTGCAGTTTGAGCATAGTTTTAGTCAATTTGGCTCTAAATGCTCCAAAACAATCAAGATGCCTTTCTATGTATTCAGATCACAAAGAGGCTAGTGAAACCGTCACTCTGGGACAGAGAACGGTGTTTTTTACCCTCCCTTCACTGACATGCCAGTCGATCTCACCTGCTGCCATTGGTTTTGGCTGGCAAATGTTAAGTCGTCTTGAATGGTGTGCCTATCCCTTTACGCTGTGGTGTCCCTGCAGGCCTTCCGGCGCTGGCTGCCCTTGCTGGAGGCGGACAGCATCAACGTGGTGGTGAAGGCCAAGGACGAGCTGCGGGGGGGCCTGGTCACCATCGTCAGCTACGACCTCCTCAGCAGGATGGACAAGCAGCAGCAGGCCGCCAAGCCCTTCCATGTGCTCATCATGGTTAGTGGTCGCCCCTGGGCTTGGGCTTGAGGGTCTGCAGCCTACAGTAAGGGGTCCTCGATGAAGACCCCCTATCTACTCCTGAATTACATGTATCTGACTCCACCGGAAGCCTCGTTCCATCAAATTCTAAGCTTAAATAGCTGTAAACCTGTCCAGAATGTTTCCCATTAGATTTACATAATGGGGATTTTGCTGACGCTTACAACCATTCATGCCCATATTCACACACAGAAGGTGGGGTTCACCACGCAGGGCGACAGTAGCCAGCTCATCAGAAGCAGTAAGCGAGAGGGGTCATGCTCAGGGACACTCTGATAGGAGGAACTTGAGGGGATCGAACTAGCAACCTTCCAATTACCACACGCTCTAGCCCCTGAGCAACTGTCGCCAGTAGATGCTTGATCTGGGATGGACCTGAGTTATGGTATGACTCTGTGATTGTATTGCTTTACCTCCCTGCAGGACGAGTCCCACTTCCTGAAGAACATGAAGACGGCCCGCTGTAAAGCAGCGCTGCCTCTGCTCAAGGTATCCTGCTCCTCACCACCACCCGTTCTGACGGAGGCAGAGCTAGCCTGTAACAGGGAGCCCCCACTAGGAAGCTAATCTCAATTTCTCGACATGAAGCTGCAGAAGAAGAGTGTGAAAATGAGCCGCTGTATGGTTTTGGTCTCGGCAGGCTTCACCACTACAGTATATGTCCTTCCTTTCGGCACTTTGATCAAAAGAGAACTAACCCCAGGTGGTCCGTGCATTTCAAGTACAAAACGGCATACATTAATGGAGCTGGATGATGCAGGGCCATGCAACAGCCCATGATGCAATGATGCAATGCAATTAGAGGGAACTTTGTTGTGTGCATCCTTATGCATGCACACAATCCTTTTTAAGTTGATGTTAACCTTCTGCTCAGATGCAGTGGTCTGTAGGTCAACATCAGCCTCAATGATGGGTGTTCACCTAGCCAAGAGGCAGGTGGAAACCTTGGTCTGAGATCCCTCGGCCTCAGGAACCAGCCCTGCTCCAACTGACCCTGATCACACTGACCCCCATGTCCCAACTCCTCTCCCTCCAGGCGGCCAGGCGGGTGATCCTGCTGTCCGGGACCCCGGCCATGTCCAGACCCTCCGAGCTCTATACCCAGGTGCTTGCAGTCCGGCCCACTCTCTTCCCCCGCTTCCACGAGTTCGGCCTGCGGTACTGCAACGCCAAGCAGGTAACACACTGGCTCTCTCAGGTAACACTCAGGCTCGGTCAGGTCACACTCTGGCTTCTCTCAGTTGTTTTCCACAGAGCACACAGCGATCTCCACATCCCCGCTGGAAGCCTGGCTGCATTAAAGGGGTAGTTCGGAATTTTGGACATAGGGCCTGATTCCGAAGTGAGCATTGGTATTCTATATCACTGGAGACAGTTTTCAACACATTTCATGCAGTCCTTCTAGTTGCAGAGTTCGCTCGTGCTAGGCTAGCGCAAGTCAACGGGAAATGCTAGCCTGCTATTAAAAACAGTCTTACCCACTCCACAGTACACCCGAGGTAAATCAATTATAACGACAGACTATACATCTAAATGTCTGTTTATAGAATAATGTTAGAAATAAAACCAACCTTGCATTGCATTTTGAGGGAATTGCGGGGTCTCAGCAGCAGTGTTTATATTCCTGTACGTAGGCTACGGCAGCGGCGGACTGATACCTAGGTTACCTGCCGCTGTCATTGCTACAAACGCAGAGTACAGTGAACGAAGGAATTCTACAAGAGTATTAAATTAACAAGATATGGCCACGTTTGGAGGAGTTAGCGATGCATCTGCTTTTGAAGACGATTATGAGGAATTTGTTGTATCCAACGAACCGTACATGTACGAGCCGGTGTTTTGATGTCAAAGCCAGCAGCAACAAGCCACAGTTGAGTCCTTTCTGGATCTCGCACTGGAAATTGGTGGAAACTTTGTGGTGCCCATCTGTACCGTTTATTTCTACAATTTCTAAAAGCACACTGAACCATCATGTTGCCTAGCCGTTCAATTGCGCTTCTGTCCCACGCTTCTCTGTTTACGTTCTTCTGTCGTGATTCGGTTACAAACCTAACCAGCGCATAGTAGAATTCCGCTTCTGCTGAGAAAGTAGTCCCTCGATGATTCATGCGATGCATGGTTAGTTTTATTTCTAACATTATTCTATCAACACAGACATTTAAATCTATAGTCTGGCGTTATAATTGATTTACCTCGGGTGTACTGTGGAGTGGGTAAGACTGTTTTTAATAGCAGGCTAGCATTTCCCGTTGACTTGCGCTAGCCTAGCACGAGCGAACTCTGCAACTAGAAGGACTGAATGAAATGTGTTGAAAACTGTCTCCAGTGATATAGAATACCAATGCTCACTTCGGAATCAGGCCCTATGTCCAAAATTCCGAACTACCCCTTTAAGGGTTTCAATTGAATGGGTTTGAAAGGGACCGTCTGAGCACAGAGGACTTTAGTGGAGGGATTATCTGCCTTCTCCACGTCTCTGCGCTTACACCACTCTGCTGTAGAGTTCCTCCAAAGGAATTCAGAGTACAGGGAAGATAACCTCAACCTAATGCTCATCATGGTCACTGAGCGAGGGAATATGTATTTATGCATTTATTGACTACATGAGTGATGCTGCATACGTTGGCTTTTGAGTATAAACACAGTGAAAATGGATGCAGTACCGCTTTTATTACTATTATTATTATTATTTTATTATAATTTAATGTTAATTAACAGTAGCTGTGAAATATATTAATATTTTATTTTGATTAATCATTCGACTATTTTGAAATGTTGACACTTTTAAGTAATATTTCAGCCATTCTGCATATGTGGCCATATAATATGTGAAGATTAGGTTGTTTGCAAGTGAACGCTTCATAATAAACTTCTCTCTCTAGCTGACCTGGGGCTGGGACTCCTCTGTCTCTCCCTCTAGCTGACCTGGGGCTGGGACTCCTCTGTCTCTCTCCCTCTAGCTGACCTGGGGCTGGGACTCCTCTGTCTCTCCCTCTAGCTGACCTGGGGCTGGGACTCCTCTGTCTCTCCCTCTAGCTGACCTGGGGCTGGGACTCCTCTGTCTCTCCCTCTAGCTGACCTGGGGCTGGGACTCCTCTGTCTCTCCCTCTAGCTGACCTGGGGCTGGGACTACTCTGTCTCTCCCTCTAGCTGACCTGGGGCTGGGACTACTCTGGCTCCTCCCACCTGGGCGAGCTGCGGCTGCTGCTGCAGGAGAGCCTGATGCTGCGCCGCCTGAAGACAGAGGTGATGTCCCAGCTGCCGGCCAAGCAGCGCAAGGTGGTGGTGGTGACCATCGACACGGTCGGCGCCCGCACCAAGGCGGCCCTGGGGGCGGCGGCCAGGGAGCTGGCCAAGCAGCAGTCAAACGCAAGTATCCCATCTCCTCACACGGTTCTGGGGTTTCCTGGGGGGATGGCTTGGAAAGGAAAATATTTAAAGATCCCAAAGACCGCTTTTTTAGGGTTAATAATTGCATCTGAAGTTACTACTAGAATAGGGTTATATGCCTGTATGTTAAGAGTACCCCTTATTATTCACACACTGTTTCAGCATCTTTCAAAAACATTCAGTTTTGTATAATGTCGCTTTAAGGCCCACATCCCGAGTAGCCTGTCTGCTGTGAGACTGGGCTACTCGCTACTTGCCGACTGCAAATTCACACCCCAGAGAAGTTGTAAACATTGCGGGTAGCCGGGAGGCGGGACTTCTGCCCTTCAGCACCGCCCACTGCACATGTCTGCTTCCACATGAATGGGTGGCCAGATGTAAAGAACTGGGATGCCTAACGACAGCCTCTCATCCACGGCGGAACAACACCTCATCCCCATAATGAAGTGTGATTAGGACCGTTTCAAAGCCACTCTCCCATTCTGCCACTCCAAAAGTGGCCTTTCACAATTTAAAGGGCCATTTCATTCCGACCAATGAAAAACACCCTTCACAATGAAAACAAATAGTGTGAAGACTCTTTGCTTGGCGCCGGGCGACCTTGATGCATGGGGTAGTGCTCTGAACGCTAATGGCCTGGTGGTGGCTCATCTTATCAGATGATGATCAGACCTCACTGCTGCTTCCTATCTCACCAGCCTCTATCTGTCCTCCTCTGTAGAAGACCAAGGAGAAGGAAGCCCTGCTCGTCTTCTACAACCACACGGCCGATGCCAAGATCCAGGCCATCACGTACGTACACTTGGAGGCTCTCCATCTGAGGCTCCATCAAACCAGGACCAGTAGAAGCTCCCAGTGTCCCACCAGTAGGAGGGTGGCTCTCCTAGGCAGCTCACAGTATCGCACCAGTAACAGACTGATTGTAATGGGCTGCTCCCAGTGTCCCACCTGTAAGAGACTGGTTATCCTGGAAGCTTTGTTATCCCACCAGTAGGAAACTGGTTGTGCTGAGCAGCTTCCAGTGTCCCACCTGTAAGAGACTGGTAATCCTGGAAGCTTCTGTATCCCACCATTAGGAGACTAGTTGTCCTTGGCAGCTTCACCAGTTGGAGACCGGTTTTTCTGGCAGCTCCCAGTTTCCATTGTGTGTGGTACATAATGGGTGAAGAGATGTGTTTTCCATGTGTGTGATGTGTGGTCTCTTCCAGGGAGTACATCATGGATTTACTGGAGTGTGGAAGGGAGAAGTTCCTGGTGTTTGCCCATCATAAGACGGTGCTGGACAGCATCACCGAGGAGCTGCGGAAGAAGGTCAGTGAGCTGTTGGTCTTCATGGTTGGGGTCAAATCAGGCTCCTGGTTGGCCCGTTCTTTGTGGGTCTGTCCTGGTTGAGAAGGTCTTTGTCTGGGTCTGACGGCTCCTTGATCTCAACCTTTATAGTCCTGACCTTTTAATTTATTTAGTCCTGCAGCGTCCAACAGTCGACTAGAGACGTCGAGCTGCTGTGTTGTTGCTTCATCTGTTATATTCAACAGCTTTTCTCTCTCAATCAGCTCAGGTTTTCCATCATTTATAATCAATATCAGGATTAGGTTAAAAGTGAGAATTTGTTTTCTGTTACCTTTTTGTATTCACCACTCCTGCTACCCTACCCATAATGCATTGGTGTCAAAGTTGTTTGTGTTTCAGAAGAAGAGCAGTGGTAATGTCTAGTTACTAATACAGAATATATCAATTTCCCCTTATATTCTCACATTGTAATCCTATTAAACAGTATTATTGGGGATTAGAGATAGGTCTGTGTACTGCTGGTCTCCCTGTCTGTTCATGCAGTGACCTGAAGGGGAAGCTAGTAGCGGCCTGCAGGCTTAGGCCCCGTCCACACGAAGCCGATTTCATGCAGGGTGTCCGCGGAGGTCTTAAAAGTCTTAATAAGTCTTAAATTCGTTTTTCTAAATTTAAGGCCTTTAAAAAGTCTTTAATTCGTCAAAATGTCATATGCTGGTCTTAAATAAATAACTCGGAGGTCTTAAATTTGTCGGGGCAGGGCTATTTTCTTTTTTCTTTTTCTCGCGGGACTTTTCGGGAAGGAGATGTACGAGAGGCTACTTTATTGCTAGCTGGATATATAAACGGATGTCTGCGCGCGCGCTAGCTAGTCTGCAACAATGGGTAAATGCAAGTTCAACGTCAGTTGGCTGGAATACGTCCGTTTCCGAAGTTGGCTAGCATCCGTTGCCAACCCAGAACAGGCCAGATGCATTCCGTGCAAAAGTACATTCAAGCTCGGCACCATGGGGATTAAGGCTGTCGTCAGCCATATGCAGAGCCAAAAGCATAAAACCTCTGCCAGGAGCCACACACAGACCCCAGCCATTTCTACGTTTTGCATCTCTGCCCCGGCGCCACCGCCGCAGACGGTCCGCGCTGCTAGCACTGACCTGAGGGTAGCATTTGGTGCGACACAAACACTGAAAGCGGAGGTGTTGTGGATTCTAAACACAGTGGTCAAGCACCAGTCCTACAACTCGAATGAGGGGATAGGAGATCTCTTCGGTTTGATGTTCCCTGACTCTCAAATCGCGAGCACCTTTACTGCTGGAAAGCACAAAACGGCGTATATAACTCGCTTCGGACTAGCGCCTTTCATCCGAAACGAGCTAATCTGCAGCGTCAACAAGGCTGATTTTGTTTTGATGTTTGATGAGACGTTGAACCACGCCACTAAAAGCAAGCAACTTGACGTGCACGTCCGATATTGGGTCGGAGATCAAGTGCATTCCCGGTACTTGGGCTCGCAATTCATGGGGCCCCACATATATGGGGGTAAAAGGGATGATGATACATAATATTTTTTAGACAATATGCAGAATCTTTTCACTTACGAATTAACACGGTCGGCTATTTTTGCCAGCACGCCACCCTAGCCATATTATGGGCAACCGTGTTCCCCTTGGCTGTGATTTGAACTTTGAATTCCTCGTAGGAGTTCATAATAATACATTGCTCGCCTTGGATGAAATACACCGCTCTTGCGCGATTTATTTTGCATAAGGGTGAGTCAAATGACGTGATAAACACACCTTTTATGTGAACGCGCATTGAACGTAAAGCGGAAAACCTGGTTCAACTAATTGAATCTAAAGTGAGCGTCGTGGTACCATTTAACTGTGATTGCGTGTTGCGGCTCTGTCGAGCCAGGTTTTCCCAAGAAAGCCTGGGTATGTTCAACGAGGTTTGTGGTATACCCCCCAGGTCTTACTGAAGGCATTTATTTAATGGTGAAAATATTATTAATCAGTGGCGTAGATATCGACGGTGCAACCGGTGCAGCTGCCCGGGGGCCCAGACGCTGTCACCCCCCCCCCCCCCCCCCTCTCTCAACAACTCACACAACTCACAACTTGGGTGCACCATAAATACGTGACGCACCCAAATTAAAAATGAACACTTTATGTTCAATAAACAGAAAGAAAGTAAACTTGAATGAGTCCCATTGAGTGACACACATGCTATGCTTTGGTTGTAATACAGCGGGATCCCCCCCCACCATCGCGGGTTTAAGGTCTTAAATTTCATTCAAGGTGGTATTAAAAAGGTCTTAAAAAGTCTTAAATTTGACTTGCTGAAACCTGCAGATACCCTGTCATGGCGAAACCGCAAAGGTCTTGTACGGTTTGGCCTTCCGTCCACACGAAGCCGGCAAATCCGCTGACCGAAACCGTAAACTTCTGAAACCACCCTCGGAGGTGGTTTCAAATCTACCCGGTTTCGTTTTGAATTCATGTGGACGCCTGAAACCGACTGAAACCGTAACCCAAGAAAGTAAACATGGCGCCTCGGTACTTCGCTGCGCAGCGATTTTTCTAGTTTTGTACGTTAATTTAGTGTTTTGCCTTAATACCCGGAGCTCGTTCACCAGAGAAGAGCTCATGAACATCGGGGAAACAACTTCTGTGGATTTGTTTTCCGACTTTCTCATCCCATCCGTGGAATATTGGACATTCTGGTCAAAGGTGCGCTCACCTTTGTTCATGCAGCAAGACGGCGCAGGAGAGGGAGACGAGCCGGGGCGCTCGTGCAGCTCCGTCCGACGCGGACAACGCACTCCGCTACCCGGAATATTTCTCTCCAACGTCAGATCACTGTGCAATAAACTGGACGAGCTCCAGCTACTGGTGAGAAGGAACAGAGACTTTTCTTCATCTTCTGCTTTGTGCTTCACGGAAACTTGGCTGTGTGGATCAACACCGGATTCTGCGCTACAGCTGGCAGGCTTCCAGCTGTTCAGAGCGGACCGCGACACGGAGCTTTCCGGCAAAACGAAGGGTGGAGGGATCTGTTTCTACCTCAACAGCGGCTGGTGAAAAGATATTACAGTGATGCTACAGCACTGTTCTCCTGTTCTGGAAACCCACATTATAGACTGTAAACCCTTTTATTCCCCCCATGAGTTCGCTTCGTTCATTCTGGTCGTTTATATTCCACCGCAAAACAACGTGCAGGAGGCACAACGTCAGCAAGCCGACCAGATACTGGACGTGGAGCGAACTAACCCGGTCTCCTTTGTTATTGTCGTCGGTGACTTTAACAGAGGAAATCTCAGCCATGAACTTCCCAAATACCGCCAGCTTATAAGTGCCCAACCAGAGAGGAGAACACGCTGGATCACTGTTACACAACTTTAAGGAAGGCCTATCACGCCGTCCCCCGCGCTGCACTGGGACACTCTGACCACATCATGGTCCACCTGATTCCTGCATACAGGCAGAAGTTAAAACTCTGTAAACCAGTTGTGAGGACGTCTAAGCAGTGGACTAGTGAGGCTGTGGAGGATCTTAAGGCGTGCTTGGACTGCACTGACTGGGATATTTTCAGGTCTGCCACCAACAGTCTTGATGAGTACACTGATGCTGTGACATCTTATATCAGCTTCTGTGAAGACAGCTGTGTACCATCTCGCAGCATGGTGAGCTACAACAACAACAAACCCTGGTTCACAGCAGAACTCGGACAGCTAAGGTTGGCAAAGGAGAAGGCGTTTCGGAGCGGAATCAAAGAACAGTTTAAGGAGTCGAAATACAGGTTTAGCAAGGCAGTGAGAGATGCTAAACTCTCGTATTCAAAGAGACTCCAACGGCAGTTCTCAGATAACGACCAAGCGTTTGTCTGGAAGGGTCTGAGACTTCTCACCAACTACAAACCGTCTGCCCCCCACTCCATCGACGACCCTCACCTGGCCAACGACCTGAACAAGTTCTACTGCAGATTTGAAAGACAATGCAGTCCTGTTATCATCCCCCGTATCCCCATTCACCACCCCCAGATCAACACACCCTCCTCCCCCACCTCAGCAGGAGCCCAGGCGTTCCCTCTCCTGCCTACCTCTGAGACCCCCTCCCCCCCCGTCCCCCGTCACCTCTCTATCCTGGAGAGGGACGTCAACAGACTCTTCAAGAGGCAGAAACCCTGCAAGGCAGCTGGACCGGAATCTGTCTCCCCCTCCACCCTCAAGCACTGTGCAGTTCAGCTGTCTCCAGTATTGAGACATTTTTAACACCTTGCTGGAGACATGCCATGTACCAGCCTGTTTTAAATCCTCCACCATCATCCCCATCCCCAAAAAAACAAGGCCCAAAGAACTCAAAGACTACAGACCAGTCGCCTTGACCTCTGTGGTCCTGAAATCCTTTGAGCGCCTTGTCCTGTCGCACCTCAAATCCATCACGGACCCTCTCCTGGACCCCATGCAGTTCGCCTACAGAGCCAACAGGTCTGTGGACGATGCTGTAAACATGGCCCTCCACTTCATCCTCCAGCACCTGGACTCAGCAGGAACCTACGCCAGGATCCTGTTAGTGGATTACAGCTCTGCTTTCAACACCATCATCCCCACTTTGCTACAGGGCAAGCTCTCCCAGCTGCACGTGCCCGACTCCCCCTGCCGGTGGATCACTGACTTCCTGTCTGACAGGAAGCAGCATGTGAAGCTGGGGAAGCACGTCTCCAACAGCCTGACCATCAGCACCGGATCCCCTCAGGGCTGCCTTCTTTCTCACCTGCTCTTCTCCCTGTACACCAACAGCTGCACCTCCAGTCACCAGTCCGTCAAGCTCCTGAAGTTTGCAGATGACACCACACTCATCGGGCTCATCTCTGGTGGAGATGAGTCTGCCTACAGGTGGGAGATTGACCACCTGGTGACTTGGTGTGGCCAAAACAACCTAGAGCTCAATGCTCTAAAGACTAGAGATAGACCAATATGTTTTTTTCAGGGCCGATACCGATTATTAATAGTCAAGGGGCCGATAACCGATATTTGGAGCAGATATTAATTTACAGAAGTGGGAAAAATATTGGCGTCAAAATTTTGAATAATACAAACTCCAACACTTAACTTCATTGAAATGCCTTTAACCACTTAATCGTCAAATCCCACCAGGGGGCAAGTTTTAGTTACACCACCCCTTCCCCCCCAACATGCTGGGTCAATTTTCGGCATCATTCAGTGGAGTGATATAGTCATGTCATACACCGTTTGAAAGCTTAGCATCTCAGGAATGTCATCCAATGTCAACCATTCGGTGGAATAAATATGTTTAGGGAATATAGATCAATGTTCATAAGAGTCCACAGAAATCGAATATCAATATTATTTTAGTCTAATTACATTGTGTACATGCACAAGCCATCTTATACAAAGCAGCCGAAAAATAGAAAACCGAAACGCTGCAATGTTTTTTTCGTAGAAAACTGCGATTTAGGGTCTTAATTCCGCTATTGTCGTCTGATTCATGGAACCCACTGTGTTTGCTAGGATATGCCTTAGATATCCTAATAGCCAATGAAAATACCTTTCTGACGATATCCAGCATGTCAAACACCGTCTCACGTGTGGTTGAGAAAACAAATGCGCATGGGGTGTGCGTAAGTTAGCAGGCTCTTCCCCAGAGTGCGAGTGTGAAGCAAGTGGTTGATTTGCGCACTCGTTTGTGGTTTTATTTTTATTTACTTTTGTGAGTTGGGTTTTATGAACATAGATTTTAGGAAAGATGCCTAAACGCCCAGAGAAGAAAGGAGGGGGAGGGAGGGAATCATGTAAATAGTTATTTTTGTTTATTTTCACATTGTTATTGTAATTGTACTTATTTTTGTTTATTTGTGCATAGTTATTTATAGTATTTTTACTATTTCAGTTTTGGTGTTTATACCATTGCAGTTTTCACTTTTTAAGTAAAAAATAATAGGCAAAACACTTTGTTTGAGCTTTTTTTTGTCCGTCGTGTCTCTGCGTGTAACCAGAGCATGTAACCAATCAGATGGTGCGGTGGGTTGGACAATGCTGGAAACAGCGTATTGACAGCAGACAGAGAGGCGCAGCTGCATCAGGGCCAAAATAACCCCGTTTTAAGTTGATATGTTATCGGCCGTCGGATCAAAAAAAAAGGCTGATGCCGATATGCGTCAAAATGCCGAATATCGGCACCGATAATCGGCCCAGACGATAATCGGTCGATCCCTACTAAAGGCAGTGGAGATGGTTGTGGACTTCAGGAGGAACGCAGCCCCACCCTCCCCCATCACCTTGTGTGACTCCCCAGTCATCACCGTGGAGTCCTTCCGCTTCCTGGGCACAGTCATCAGCCAGGACCTCAAGTGGTGGCAGAACGTCAGCTGCATCACCAAAAAGGCACAGCAGAGGATGTACTTCCTGCGGCAGCTGAAAAAGTTCAACCTGCCAAAGGCCATGATGGTGTACTTCTACACCTCCATCATAGAGTCCATCCTCACCTCCTCCATCACCATCTGGTACGCTGCTGCTACCGTCAAAGACAGGAGCAGACTGCAGCGTATCATCCGATATGCTCAAAAGGTGATCGGCTGCAACCGGCCGTCCCTCCAGGACCTGCATGCCTCCAGGACACTGAGGCGTGCAAGGAAGATCATGTTGGACCCCTCCCACCCCGGACATATACTCTTTGAAATACTCCCCTCCGGTAAGAGGTTGAGGTCTGTCAAGACCAAAACCTCCCGCCACAAAAACAGTTTCTTCCCGTCTGCAACTGGCCTCCTCAACAACGGCCCCGGACCCCCACTAACACTGACACGCACACTACCCTCCCCTTCCCCCATCAACACCCAGAGTCATCTGCCTATGATGACAACAAGTTTTGCACTACGTTCACCATCACGCACAATTGTACATATATTCTTTTCTTATCTTATCTTCTTATCTTATTACGGTGCATATGTATATGTATATAGAGTATCTCTATTTATTTATTTTTATTTTTTATTTACTCTTACCTTTTTCAGTACTTATTTTTCAGTACTTATTATTCAATACTTGCTTTATTATTTATTGTTTACTGTTTATTGTATGTTAAGATCGTGCTTAACAAATACGAATACCAAGACAAATTCCTAATATGTGTAAATGTATTTGGCAATAAACCTTTTCTGATTCTGATTCTGATGACGTCATCGCCCCACCCCTCGACCGTCTAGCCAATGACTGTTAAGCCCGCGGAGTCTCACCCTTTATGCGCATGTTCGCCTCTTCTTATTATTTATTTTTCTTCTGGATTTCTGTAGCAGAAGCAGCGCCTCTTATGGGACTGGAATGTACACTACAGCGCTTCTACAGATGTACCCGGTTTCGCTTGACTCCGTCTTTACGGAGATACTCCGAAACCGGACAGAACGAAACCGTTACAGTTTCGCCCGTTTCGCCTTCGTGTGGACGGGGCCACACGTTTTTCTAACAATATAAAATGCTTCATGAGGGGAAGTGTTCCGCCGTCTTAATCTGTCTGTTCAGTGTTCACCTGGGCTCTGCAATAGCCACCCCGTCCCACCCCTCCTACTTATTGTATTTTGTACATCCTGGCACTTAAAGTACGCACTTATTGTATGTCTTACTCACCCCCAGCCCCTCGGACACATAACTCCCACTATAACTCCCACTCAATAACGGTGAACTGGACTGCATTGCTGCACTGTACACTATTTTCCATCTATTACAGGACTGAACCCCCCCCCCCCCCCCCCCCCCCTCCCCCATCCTTACCACTCATCCGATACACTCACACATCACAATAACTATGGACTGGACTTACATTGCTGCATTCTCATTCTCTTTCCTCTCTCACATTGTAGCTATAACTGGACTGTTGACATTTCAACTGCACTAGCACTATTGCACTTTTTGGTTATTGTTATTATTATTTATTATAAATGTATTTATATACCATAGCATATGGGAGAGGAGATCTATCTTTATAGTGGGTAATGTATGCTGTCAGGTACTTGACTGCCAGTGGTGGTAGTGATGCTCTAAACATAATTTCGTTGTTAACTCTGTTGAACAAGGACAATAAATAAATCTAATCTAATCTTACTTAGTTACAGTACTTAGTTGTGTAGCATCTTCTCCTAGCTACTTTGTTGTATACGGGGAATGGGTTCAACTAACAGTTGTTATTGCTTGGCACTTGTTTCTATGAACATCCTTACTGTACTGACAGCCATATATTGTTGTTTCTCTTTCGTTTGACTGATCTACTTATTGGAAGTCGCATTGGATAAAAGCGTCTGCTAAATGCCCTAAATGTAAATGAACATAAAGCCCCGGTTCTCCACAGAGCGTGCCGTTCATCCGCATCGACGGCAGCACCTCATCGGCCGAGCGCCATCAGCGGTGTGAGCTCTTCCAGCACGGGATGGGCAGCTGCGTGGCTGTGCTCTCCATCACCGCAGCCAACATGGGCATCACCCTGCACGCCGCCAACCTGGTGGTGTTCGCCGAGCTCTTCTGGAACCCCGGGGTAGGAGGAGCCACAGTCTGCAGGGGTACAGTAGGAGGAGCCACAGTCTGCAGCGGTACAATAGGAGGAGCCAGTGCTCTGCAGGGGTACAGTAGGAGGAGCCACAGTCTGCAGGGGTACAGTAGGAGGAGCCAGTGCTCTGCAGGGGTAAAGTAGGAGGAGCCAGTGCTCTGCAGGGGCACAGTAGGAGGAGCCACAGTCTGCAGGGGTACAGTAGGAGGAGCCGGTGCTCTGCAGGGGTAAAGTAGGAGGAGCCAGTGCTCTGCAGGGGCACAGTAGGAGGAGCCACAGTCTGCAGGGGTACAGTAGGAGGAGCCGGCGCTCTGCAGGGGTACAGTAGGAGGAGCCAGTGTGCTGCAGAGGTAAAGTAGGAGGAGCCAGTGCTCTGCAGGGGTAAAGTAGGCTATGGTTGGGTTAAGATACCTTAACCCTAGCCACTCCTTTAACCACATGGATCTAGAATCATAAAGCAATTGCAAAGGAATTCTGCTGTTTCTGTGATAGATGAAACTCATCTTATCTTAAATTAAATCTTAAATTGTATTTATTGTAAGCTTTATCTTCTTTAAACAGTGGATGGTTTACTGTAGTCGATACACTGTATTTTATCAACTGTATTGCAGGTGTAAAACTGTTACTGTGGTTCCTCTGGTCCAGGTGCTGATCCAGGCGGAGGACCGGGTACACCGTATCGGGCAGACCAGCAACGTGGACATCCACTACCTGGTGGCCAAGGGCACCGCAGACGACCACCTCTGGTACGACCCCCCCCCAGGCAGGCAGGGCTCCATACATGGGGAGGGCGGTGTCTGATGCAAGTTATGTGCTCCCTCCAGGCCCATGATCCAGGAGAAGATGAACGTCCTGGAGAAGGTCGGTCTGTCGGAGTCCAACCTCTCAGACAAGGCCCTCAGTGCCAGCTTCCACTCCAAGGTGAGTCCCTGCTTGGACACTGCCTTCCCAGACACAGGGGCTGTGTGTCTGGGTCATTGCCTTTACCGTATACAGGGGAAGTATGTGTGTGTTGCCTTCACCATATACAGGCACCATGTGTGTGTGTTGCCTTCACCAGATACACAGACCGTCTGTGTGTTGCAGTGATAATCTTGTGTAATTCCTAACCCAAAGGTATACTGGGTTTGATCCCCAATATCCTTAGCTTCTACCTGTAGGCATCGTTTCTTAACCCCCACCTGCTCCTTACTGTTCATTATCCCTCAGTAGTTTAAGGGTCTTACCCCCACCTGCTCCTTACTGTTCTTTATCCCTCAGTAGTTTAAGGGCCTTACCCCCACCTGCTCCTTACTTGTCCAGTTTTCACTAAGCTACCTACTATAGCTCAATAAACTCCCCACTGGAAGGGTTTCAGGATAAGTACGGCGGATACAACTTGAGTAACTTTATGGACTTTTATTGCACTCACACAAACAATAAGCACCCACGCGCTAGGTAGCCTGACTACCAAGTGCGCTAGCCCCTCAAGTTGACAATAACTGTTAGTTAGACAGATAGATAGGTTGTAAACCTGCAACGAAAACACAAACACAAAACCCAGAATTAACCAATGAAATAATACAAACATTCCCGTGACATTAATTCTTGATTTCAGTTACTAGCATGCTAGTTTATAATCACTCACCGGCAAGGCGTACTAGTCCTGACCATCAACTGTATAAAATGCGACCTAAAGGCGTAAAGGACTAATCGCGCATACACAGACACACAGTATGGAGATCAGGAAGGACAATAAACAAACCTGTAACCTGGTATAATTATAAGGGTTTACCCCTGGAGGGTTTACCCCTCCAGTCGGAGGGCGTGAGGCTTCTGTGGAACTTGATGCTACTCAGACGAGTGTACTCCTTAAACAGTTCAATTGCTTTTCCTCTGAGCTCGTCAGACAGAGGTTCATCCCAGGTATCTTTGGTAAGCTTGCCAGCTTCCTGGAAGGATCTTCTCACAAGAATCACTCCTTTCTGTTTCACAGGTGTTGCTAGACCGATCGGGTCATACAGTCCGGCGATCTGGCTCAGTAGAACACGACGAGTCAGTGGGTTTGGTGTCTTTGCTTCCACTTCTTCTTCAGTGAGGTCAACCTCAGTTCTCATCTTCTTCTTCCTTCTGGAGAAGTTGATGGAGACCATCACAAAGAGTTTGTCCTCTTGCACTAGGTAACCAACCCCCAGGGCTTTGTTATCTTCCTCCCTTAGCTGGTTGGGCAACACCAGAGTCACTGGCTTGGACCCTGTCCCGTCCCGCCTCCCACTCTGACCAGACCGGACCCAGGGCTTGAGGTAGAAGCCTCCTGCTTTCAGTATCTTCTCCACTCCCTTTAGGATCTTGTCTAGACAGTCAGGGTCATTGTGGGACGTAAGGAGGTCATCAACGTAGGAGTCTTCCTCAATGACTCTTTTTTCCTCCTTCATATCAGAAAACTGGGGTAACTTCGCGGTCTCTCGCATGGCAATCTGCGCTGGTTTATCTCCCATGTTCACCCTCACGACAGCAAAATCCTCAATCTCATCTTCCGGTGAGTTTCTCCATAGGAACCGATGCACATGGACCTCTCGCTCCTCCAGCCATACCGAATTTTACATCTTGGTGATGTCTCCGATTGCTGCATGTTCTCCTTCCCGGAATCTGAGGAGCACCCCTCTGATAGGGTTTAGGACGTCTGGGTCTTTGAGCAAAATGCCATTCATGCTCACCCCTCTGAACTCCTGGCTGCTATTCCAGACGAGGCGTACCGGTGTAGTCACTGAGTGGGGGTTTGGTGCAGTTAGGTGGCTCACCCACCACACTGCACCATCCCAGCTGTCCATCACGTCCTTAGTGAGCTTAACAGCAGCTCCCCTGTCTACCATCTCGTGCACTTGCCTCATGTAAGCTTCTTTCCACACGGGGTCTTTCATCAGCCGCTTCTCAGCCCTCAGGAACGTTGCTTCCACAGCCCTTCGGTTGTTGGGAAGAGAGGCTGGGTTTTCCTTCCAGGTGTACTTCGCATCCCAGTGTGGCTGGTCGCTGTGGATGTCACTCTCTCTGAAGGTTAGACCTGCCCTTATTATCTCCAGCTCTTTCTCGTCAGCCAGGGTCATCTCCTTTCCTCCCGGTGGGCACTTTCCACAGCGACACCCTCCACAGGTAGGGTCACAGGCAGCACCAATGCTGTCCCATTTTAGCCACTCAAGGACCTCTTTATTGCATGCTGCTGTCATTCGAACTTCCATACTGCACCCTCGTTCCAAATGGCTTCCTGGCCTTCCAATGAAGTGTTCTTCAACTTTGACAGCTACCATCCTCATGGAGTGTGCAAAGTGCGTCTCCGACTGCCATGTGGTCACCTCCACTTCTTCGAAGAGGTTAGGATGCACACCAATCACTGTCTTGCTTAGAGGACCGTCCCACAACACCAGGTCGCCGACCCGTTGCAGTCTTTGTGGAGCTAATCGGCCTTCTCGAGCACTGATCAAAAGATCGATCTTCCCCGGGCGGGCCAGTTCTCCCGGTTCAGCTTCAGGGAAAAACTGCTCCAGCCGCTCCGAACTCACCACTCGATCCATTTTGGCGATGTCTTCCATCCCGTAGCAGATCATCTCGTGGAACCTCAAAGTTCCTCGTGAGGTCCACACCTTTATTGTTACGAGATACCTTTTTGTATGAACTCTCACCTTAATCGTGCCAACACCATACACGACAAGGGAGATTGGTTCACCGGTCAGTCCGAGTCTTTCAGCAGCTTGGTGCGTAATGTAATTAGTGTCAGAAGCGAGATCAACAAGGCTCCAAGGCTGTCTCCTCTCTTTGCCGTGACAGGTAAGAGCATCATGAGGACTGGATGTTCTTTCAAGCCACTCTGTTCTATCGGATTCTTGCCAGAACACGCTCTCGACGTTGCCTTATTAGTACATGCCCTGCGGACCGCCTCCAACTGGCGGGGAGTCAGTCTCAACTCGGCGAACACAGCCTCTTGCTCCTCTGTCGGACCACGAGGTCCCCTCTTTTCCTCTGCTTTTTTTTCCTTCTTAGCAGCATCCTTCATTGTTGGTGCCTTAGGGCAGAGGAAATAGTGGTGGTCTACCGGAATGTCGCCTATCTTACACTCCTCCTTACGACAGAGGAACCTTGGAGTGCAGTCACCATCGATCCCGTGAACATCCAGGCACTTTGTACACGCTTTTGCCTTCTTCACCTGAGCTTTCTTCTCCGACAGACTGGCCTTCCTGAAAGCTTTACAACGAAACAGTTTACCTCCATGTTCTTCATCGCCACACACGGCACATGGTATCTCCTTGGAGTCTCTTTTGACTTCACTCGCTGTAGTCTTAGTGAACGACTTCTTTTCTCTCCACCTGTCACCTGATTTATCCCGGTAGCTTGGTCTCTCAGGAGCATTAGCAGGCCATGGCTTACTGGGAAGCAACTGTTCCAACCTCACGAGCAACGACTTTTGGTCTTCAAGGAACATCAAGAGCCTGTCGAAAAGGTTTCTTGGTAGGACGTTGTTAACAGGGTTTCTCACACACATGAGCCACTCTCTTTTCATGACATCAGGGAGTTTGCCCTCTAAAGACCGAATCACCAGCTGATTCTGTATAGCGTCTTCGCACCCCAGGTCTGTGAGGTCCAATGCTGCCCTCTCCACTGCTAGGATCAATTCTAACGTCTCTCGTGGCTGGTGGTTCTTTACAGCAGGACGTGAATGTAGCTCCAAAACTATCTCCTCTGCCATTTGTGCTTTATCACCATAACGGTTCTCTAATTCCCTAAAGATATCGATTGCATCTCTGCAACGCGATAGTCTGAGATCACTTTTCACAGTCTCACCTATGCTGTCTAGCAAGTGAAGTTTCTTGCATTCCCTTGACCCCGTAGGCTCCGCTTGCGCCTGGATACTTCCCCATTCAGCCTTCCAGCGCCAATAGTCCCTCCTGTCCCCGGAGAACTTAGGCAAACTTATGGGTGTGAGCCTTATGTTTGGTCGGGCCCATTGAGAGCTGATATTCCCACCGACGTACGCACCAGGGCCACTATATGGCATGCTACTACCTTGCCCCATGCTGATATCGACTGCTGGAGAGGCACAAACACTCAACAGTTGTGGCGTGCTGGCAAGGGTTGGAGGTAGGGCGGAACTGACACCAAGTCCACCATCAGACCGTCGCGACTGCAGAGTGGGCTGTAATGTCTGTTGGGTAAAAGTGATGTTACCTGCAGGCTGTCGCTAGCTGTTGCGACATGCCCACCGACCGCACCATCACCTGCCACATCTTCATCCTCTTCCTCCTCACCTCCGTCACCGTTGCCACCGTCATTTTGTTCTGTACAGTTCCTCTTCATAACCTCATTGTCACGTTGGCAGGTCCACTCATCCATCAGTTGCTCCTTGTCCTCTCTCAATGATAAAAGGAGCATCCATTTGTCCTTTCCATGCGGCCGATAGTCTCTCCAAGCGTACACAGCCTCTCTGAGTTCATCGAGTTTCCTATCCAATTTACCATTGTAGACCCCTCGCTGCGTCCATGGCACTACTATACTTTTCCCGAGCGCCTCAGCATGATCAAAGGCAGACTGTGTTACGAGAGCATCTATGTCCGGCGCTGCATACTTGGACCACAGCATTTCCATGATCTTGCCCTCAGTTTCAAGGAACCTTTGCTCACTGGCATCTCTCTTCTCCAGGGCGTCCCGCGACTCACTGTCGTCACCTGTAGGGTCTATCTGGCTCTGTGCGTCGATATATTCATTACCGACATCGAGGAGTTTGTCATAATCATCCTTCAATCTCGCAAACTCTTCTGACAACTCAACTTCACGTAAACGACCAGCACTTACATCAATGCGGTTTATTCTTGTTGTAAAGTTTCTTCGCGCATGTGAGCGCTTACGCTTTAAGCTCTCTAGATCTGGCTTGTCATCCGCCATTTTGTCTTCTCTAGGTGAACAGAATCACTAAAATCACCTTTTAGCAAAAGGACTCATTTAAAGGACTCGTCCAGAAGATTTGTTCGAAACGAACGACTCGTCCAAAAGATTTGTTCAAAACGAACGACTCGTCCGCGAACGACGCAGACGTCTTCCCGCGAACGACAGGCGTATTTCCCCGGTTGCTATGGCTGGTAGCGGCGTTGTTAACAAAGTCACTTTATTCCTTCTGCGGCTTTAATATCATCCACACAGCCTTACTCACGGTTGTGGAAGTTCTTCAGCCCTTTAACGGCCCCGTTAGCTCTTGGCTTCGGCTCCTCCGTTATAATTGCGTTACTGACTCCGGGTCTCCGCTCCCGGCGCCGGTCATCATCGATGGCTCCTCCGCTCGGGGCCCGTGCAATCTCCGGCACGGCTCCGACAACGGTTTACAACTGTCCAGTTTTCACTAAGCTACCTACTATAGCTCAATAAACTCCCCACTGGAAGGGTTTCAGGATAAGTACGGCGGATACAACTCGAGTAACTTTATGGACTTTTATTGCACTCACACAAACAATAAGCACCCACGCGCTAGGTAGCCTGACTACCAAGTGCGCTAGCCCCTCAAGTTGACAATAACTGTTAGTTAGACAGATAGATAGGTTGTAAACCTGCGACGAAAACACAAACACAAAACCCAGAATTAAACAATGAAATTATACAAACATTCCCGTGACATTAATTCTTGATTTCAGTTACTAGCATGCTAGTTTATAATCACTCACCGGCAAGGCGTACTAGTCCTGACCATCAACTGTATAAAATGCGTCCTAAAGGTGTGGCCACCTGTGCACTGGGACTAATCACGCATACACAGACACACAGTATGGAGATCAGGAAGGACAATAAACAAACCTGTAATCTGGTATAATTATAACATTTATAAAATACAACATAAAATATGCCTGCATTTGGAATAAGGTGGTAAATGTTGGTACTAATTTCCTCAAATACCCTAGAACGTAATTATAACATCTATCACTTCCAATATATAATAAAGTAACAGTAACACTTACTGGGAAGTTCTACATTACTGTTCATTATCCCTCAGTAGTTAACTGGGGTGTAACAGTTCAGTCCCATGTGTAGGCCACCCATTGTGTTTGTGGGTCCAGGACCGGCAGCAGAGGACCATCACAGACATGTTTCAGAGGTCCTTCACTGAGGGGGACGGTTGGGACGAGGAGCTGCTGCTGGAGGCGGTGGAGGACTGTGAGGACAGAGCATCAGAGCCCCCCCCCAGCCTCGAAGACGCCCAGAGCCCCAGCAAGAGGCGGCGTGTCCAACAATAATTCAGATGGAAATAGAAACACTGGTCGACTGTACCATGTATCATGTCTGTTGGATTAGTATATGTTGTATATAAGTAACACAATAAACTTTATATTTTTTAAAATAACGAACGAGTCTTCAGTGCATCTCTCTTGGTTGCCATAGTGATAGAGGATGCTCTGAGCGGAGGGCAGATTCAGCTGAGCCTGTAGTTAATAGTCCAGTTAATGGAGTTAGAGGAAACCAGGTTTTGGAAGCAAACCTCAGTAATTGGTGTGATGCATTTATGTGTAGAGGTTTCAGTTCTTCTGAGGACCCCTATTTTAAACTGACAAACTCAGTCCACAAACTCCACCATCAGGGCTCGCTTGGGCTGGTCCAACTGGGCAGCTGAGGACTGGCTGCCCTACTCTACTCCATCTGGTCACCCCCACCCCCACCCCAGCCAGCACAGGACCAGACCCCCCAGTCAGCCCAGGGGTCCCTGCCTTCAGAACCAGACCCCAAAGCCAGCCAGGCAGGGAACCCCCCAGGAGGGGGGGGGAGGGGATGGAGTTCCCTGAAGAGGAACTGAAGACCACAGCGTTGAAAAATGGTTAATTTTATTAGAGTGGGACGTTGCTCCATTAACACTAGAAACGCCGGGCCGTTTTTACTTACTACTAGCGCCACAAGAGGGGTCAAGTGACCCCTAAGTCATTTGAATGGGAGGCTGTGCATTTGCATATAATGATCACTAGGTGGCGCCAACGAGCTATTACCGCACGAGCGCCACATGTGTGTGTGTGTGTCACAAGCCTAGTCCTCAAGATTTTGTCAAATGTACATATATGAAGTACAAACAGCCTATATTTTCACTAAGGGTTTAAGATTAAATGATGCAAATAAAGTAATTAAATTAATTGAGATGCCTATATTGTTATTGTGGATATTTTGTCAAAATCACTCCATTCCATCAACTTTATGAACCAGCAGTTGGCTGAGTGGTTTAGCGTCTGCCCTGCGATACGGGTTACTAGAGTTCGTGTCCTGGGTACGTCATCCAATTCTTGCCGTCGGCTTATTTTTGTAATTTCCTTTATATCAGAGAAATTAGGCTTAATTTACTTTTTATGTAATAAATATGTCTTGAGACTGCTGTCCCGAAAGACATTTATTTTTCATCCAGTTCCTAGTTCATTCAAAGTCAGCAGTATTTTTTTGTTTTCTTTTTTTACTGACTTACTGAATGTCAATGTACTCTATACTCTAATACACTCATTTAAAACCCAAGTCACTTGGTTATTTGCAGTGTTGGGCAGTAACGCATTACAAAAGTAATGCATTACGGTAATGCATAGAGCTGGGACAACTAGTCTAAAAAAATCGTCGCCATGAATAATTTGTGTCGACACGTCGCCTTCCCCCCGCACTTATTTTTGTTGAAGCCCCGTTCTAAACAGCCTACTAGAAGAACCCTCACTCCAGTCCAGTGGTCGCGGTAAATATGCACCTGTCTGTCTGTCTGTCTGCCTGCCTGTCTGCCTGTCTGTCTGTCTGCCTGCCTAATATCTACCTATAGATATCAATCTTATTCACATCAGAATGTCCCCTTGCGACCTCTGCTGTCAAAGAAAGAGCACTGCATCCTTGGAAAAAAACAATTACATGGGAACACATAAAAAAATGCTTTATAATACCTTTCCCGGTCTGAATTTTTTTTTATGAACACAGGGTGGTACAACAGACATATTTAGGAAAAGTCAAGAAAGTAGGGATTTGGAACGTTATCGAGTGCAAAGATATATATTTTTTAAACTCACAGGGGTCATTTGACCCCTTCGACGGCTGTTCTAGTGTTAATGGTGAATGAACAGCATTTCTATAGCGCTTTTCTAACCAGTGGCCACTCAAAGCGCTTTACAATATTGCCTCACACAGGGCGACAGGACAGCCAACTCGTAATCAGGGTGAGGTGTCCCGCTCAGGGACACCTCGGCACTCAGTGAGGAGGAGCCGGGGATCAAACTAGCAACCTTCTGGTTACCAGCTAACCCGCTCTACTTCCTGAGCCACCTGCCTCAGCTGTTAAAACACTGCTCCTGGTTCTGCTGCTGGGCTTCAAGGACCCCTGGCTCATCACCTGGAGAGGACAGGAGTTGGAGCCTTTTCGCTTGATCTCATCTATTCAAATTTATATGTTGTGTCTTACAGCAATGTTTCTCCGATCAGTATTACATGATATGCATTTATATTGGTCCTCAATCTTACAAACTACATAAAGGGATACACATTTTGAACTGTCTTCTGCAGCAACCCATTTTAAGCCAAATTTCCAGAATAGGTGAGATACTGCTTTAAGATGAGCTGTAGTTCAGCAGGATATATTGAACCCTACAGACAATAAAACCTGTTCACCTGTCTCCTGCTGGGCAGGGCCCTCAGCCCCCTGCTGGTTAGGGGGCCCTGGGGGGGGGCCAGACCCCGGGACATGCCCCCCCTTAGCCCCATGCTGATCTGGGGCCCCTGAAGGGTAGCCCTCGGCACACTGCTGATCAGGGGCCCCTGAGGGGGGGCCCTCGGCCCCCTGCTGATCAGGGGCCCCTGAAGGGGGGCCCTTGGCACACTGCTGATCAGGGGTCCCTGAAGGGTGGCCCTCGGCACACTGCTGATCAGGGGCCCCTGAGGGGGGGACCTCAACACCTGACCCCGAGACACTCCCCTCTGCCTCTGTTACCGGCTCCTCTGCTTCTTCTAGATGAGAAATATAAATCATACTTTATTCATGTCACATAGGAATATCCATCACCTCGGGAGGGGGGGGGGGGGGGGGGGGGGGGGGGTCAGCAGGTCTACCTGGGGGGTCAGCAGGTCCAGAGAGCCCCGGGTCTGAGGAGAGGTCTCCCAACAGGCGGAGGATGTGCTCTTCGGCGTGCTGCTCGCTGGAGGAGCCATGCACGGCGGTGTGGATGAGGTCAGAGGAGAAGCGGGCCCTCAGGGAGCCGGGGGCCGACTCCCTGGCCTCCACCGGGTCCAAAGGGCCCATCAGGGCCATCCACTCCTCCACGGCATTCTCCTTGGTGAGCACCAGCAGCAGACAGGGGCCCCTGAGCCAGGCAGTGAAAGGGTCAAACATGCTGACTCACCCCCATCGTCGAGCCAAGTTGAATTTGTGTCGCCCATAAACACTTAAATACATCACTGAGTAAACACTAAGTGCCACTAGTAACTTACTAAACCCCAAGGTTCTCTGGTGGTAACTTAATAAACACTAAGGGTCTCTAGTGGTAACTTACTAAACCCTAAGGTCCTCTAGTGGTAACTTACTAAACAGTATGGTCCTCTAGTGGTAACTTACTAAACCCTAAGGTCCTCTAGTGGTAACTTACTAAACAGTAAGGTCCTCTAGGGTTCGAGTGTTATCCCTGTAGAATGCTGTACATTTCCCTGCAGCCTACAAAGTAGGAGAACTATTTGATTGTATCAATGTATTTCCCATTTGTTAGTTGATTAGCACTTGGCAGATATGTGATAGCTCAGCAGAGATCAGGAAACAGAGTTACCATAATGAGTGAGGGATTTAACTTCAGTAACGCAGGTTCCTTGACCAAGATGCACAAAGCACCAGGTCCGAGGCCGAATGAGGTGAGGTCTCCGTTTAGAAACGTATGAAGATGAAGAACCTCACCCGCCCGCTTCCTGAGGCGGCCCCACAAAATGGCTTTAAGATGCCGAGATTAAGTGTCAAAAGATGGCCAGCCGGCACTGGCAGACTGAGCAGACCTCCTAGTTGAGCTCGAGGGGGTCGTTGAGGATGGACGGACTCTCACCCACACAGGACCTCCAGGAGCGGGGTGAAGGCCGGCTGGCCCCGCTGCTCCTTGTACCAGTCCTCTGCCTCCTCCCTGCTCAGGACCGCCTCCTTCTCCCGGACCACAGAGAACCCTGCGGCCCTGACATCCTCCAGGATCTCCTCTGGGGGTCAAGGAGAGCAAATCCACTCGTTATTGGTCAGATATTAACGAGGAGTCGCTGGTGATTTAATGAAATGATTGAGTTTCAGGCTCCACAGTTACTTGATCCGAGCGGGATTCAGATGACGTATTGATTATGGGGAAATGATTGTATTGCAAATTATCAGCTTAACAGAAAACCGAATGAATGTAAATATATAATTATAGAAAACCCAAAACGAAATTTGCATTTACTTGACCTTCTTGACTTTGTACATCAAGGTAAGAAGGTTGAGGGAGTGAAGACATGACACACTGTGTCTACGCGGTCACTGCAGATCACAGGGTGGATAGGGAGCAGGGGGAGGCTGACCTCTGTGCTGCTGCAGGGCGCCCGGCGTGATGAGGGCCAGGGTGCGCTGGACGGGGAACAGCAGGTCGATCTCCCTTTGGGCCTCGTCTGCGCTGGCACTGCCGTGCAGCTGGTTCAGCGGCTCCGTCTCCACAGCGAACAGCGCTCTGAGGCTGGGGATGGGGTGGTGGAAACAAGACGACATGTCCGTAAAGACATCTCAGGAGGGGGGGCCATCTCGGGGGGTGGGGTGGGGTGGGGGGGGGATCTCAGGGGGGGCTGGCATCTCAGGGGGGAGCTAGCAGAGAGGTCTAGGAGAGGATTATGCTTGCTTCGAGACGGCGGAACCAAATGACAGTCAGAACATGAGTCGTTGATTGCTGCCTCCAGGCCTCCCCCGAACACCATGATCACAAACATGTGCAGAAAAAGGGGAAACCGCGATCTAGATTCATACCGTTGTGCCTGGGGTTTGATTCAGTGTAAGGGTTCAACGTATTTTCATCCCCCCAGAGAATTCAAGGGTGCCTTTACCTCCCAGGTGCTCCAGCTGTGGGTATTTGTGGGCTGGACAGGAGGTCCTCTCCCCAGGTCCCAGAACTCCTCCTGATAGACACAGTGTCTCTTTGACCCTACAGTGGCCCCTTCACCACTGAGAGCCTCTCTAAGCCTACAGGGGCCCCTTCACCACTGAGAGCCTCTCTGAGCCTACAGTGGCCCCTTCACCACTGAGAGCCTCCCTGACCCTACAGGGGCCCCCTCACCAGTTTGGGTCCTCCTTCCTGGCCTGGGTGAGGTCCGCCGGTCCCAGGAGGGCCCTCCAGGTCTGGATGGCGTGGTCTCGGACCAGGACCAGGGCAAGGGCCGGCCCGCTGCAGACACACACAGGCGTTAAGACCTCCTCTGGGGGCTTGGTCAGGAGGTTGGGGAGGGGCGGGGGCGGGGAGTCACCTGGTCATGCTGATCTGCAGGGCGGGGTAGGGCTCCTCGTCGGCATGGTGACGGTAGAACAGTCTCACCTGGTCCTCTGTCATGGTCAGCTCCCTCCGCAGGGCCACCCTGAAGCCTGCAGCACCGACCCGGGACAGGAGCTCTTCTACAGAGACCTCTTCTCATCAGCTCATTCATTAGAGATATTACAGATTGTGAAAAGCGAGGGTCGCATTTCCCCATATGCTACCATTTAGCCATTTACCTTTTGCATGCACACATAGCAACGCACTACAAACAACCACGCACCACAGTTTAATACACTCCATTTATTTACAAACATGCTAGATAATTCACACATACATGTGTTTGTCAACTACCCTTCTTCCTGTCCATCCGGCAAACTGGTCCATGGGGAACGCGTGCCGCATGGGAACCAGGGCTTTATTTTCTGTTCCAGGACAGTTCATTTGGTTTGCTAATGGCGGGGGTGGTGAGGTAGCGTTTGTACTTTGAGTGTCGTTATGGTTGGTGTGATTTATTTATCAAAGACTGTGTTGTGGGTGTGTGTGTGTGTGTGTATATATTGGTATGCATCGTTTGATGAACATATAGTGTTGGGGCTATTGTTTTGTGGTGTTTGATTGATCATGTGATATTGATGTGTCACCTATCCCAGTGGTTTCTCCCAATCAGCCCTGATTGGTAGGCCTATTTAATGGGGAGACATGGGAGGGGAAAAAGGTTGGGCATTTGAAATACAACAGCTTGCCGAGAGGCTGTATTCTTTTGTTTCATCTTTTTGTACTTTTTGGGCACTGTAAATAAACCGGCACCATTTTTGCAACCTTCAACTTTCTGAGCCGACCCCTGCTTTTTGACCAACTGACTCCTTGGTTGCGTCCCGTCCCGCATGTGAGTTGGGGGTTCAATACCTCTTTCTCACACAGATATTGTGCATATATTATACCATATATTTCGTCTGGCTGCATCTTAAATGATGACCACAGTGCAAACATTCAAGTGGAGCAAAAAAAACGGAGACACGTGTGTGTGTGTGTGTGTGTGTGTGTGTGTGTGTGTGTGTGTGTGTGTGTGTGTGTGTGTGTGTGTGTGTGTGTGTGTGTGTGTGTGTGTGTGTGTGTGTGTGTGTGTGTGCGCGCATGACTCCTTCCCCCTGCTGAGTGTTTGTTGGCCTCACCTCTGCGGTCCCTGGCGGCGGCGGGGCGGAGCAGTGCCAGCGTCCGCTCCCCGCGCCCTTCCTGCCCCGCCCCGGCCAGGCTGAAGTGGGGGAGGAGGAGGGCCAGCTCCCTGCCGGCCTGGAGGCGGTCCGTGCTGCCGTGCACAGCGTTGAGCGGCGTCCGCGTGCCGTACCACGCCCGCAAGCTGAGGGGGAGGGGGGGCAGATGGTGTCTCTACAGGAGGCCACAGAGCTCAGAAGAAGGAGAGGAACAGGACCGGGGGGCCGTCATGTGTGTTTGTGTGTGTGTGGTGCCCGGCCCTCGTGTGGGTCTGAGGACGACAGTCAGCGCTGTTCCCTCATAAGACATAGGTTTCAGTCTGTTTCCTGTGGGCTGTGAGTCTGTCTGCTCGCTGTCCATGTGGTGTGAATGTAGTGTAGATCTACATGAAGAGGTATGATGAATCTAAAGCTAAATGTTGAGTGTGTATGCTTCAGCTCATCATGGTGATAGTGAATGCCTGCTGGCGTCAGAGGGCCTGCCGGCTGCGAGGGAGATGGAAAAATAACCTGTGTGGTTTGTCCCTTTTGGCTTCCTCTACGTCAGTGGGCCCCATGAAGTCCAGCCAGGCCTGGACCACGTTGGCTGGCCCCGGTCCCGCCCGAGACAGCACCAGGATGTGGGAGGGGCCACTGGACATGAACCGCACCAACTCCTCGAAGTATGGCTGAAGCCACAGCATACACACAATACACAAAAAAATACACACACAATACACACACATAGACACACATATGTTAATTACCCCGTTAATAAATACACACAAAATACAGAGATACATAGCGAGGAAGACATAGCGGGCAGGATAGTGGAGTATAGGGGTAAGGTAAAGCATCCTTATACTGTCGAACCCCTACCTGCTCCTTAATGACCTGTCTCTGTACTGTCTAACCTCTACCTGCTCCTTAATGACCTGTCTCTGTACTGTCTAACCCCTACCTGCTCCTTAATGACCTGTCTCTGTACTGTCTAACCTCTACCTGCTCCTTAATGACCTGTCTCTGTACTGTCTAACCTCTACCTGCTCCTTAATGACCTGTTTCTGTACTGTCTAACCTCTACCTGCTCCTTAATGACCTGTCTAATGACCTGTCTAATGACCTGTGTCTGTACTGTCTAACCCCTACCTGCAGCTTAATGACCTGTCTCTTTACTGTCTAACCCCTACCTGCTCCTTAATGACCGGTCTCTGTACCGTCTAACCCTTACCTGCTCCTTATTATCATGGAACTGAATCTCCTGTTAAGTTCATCAAGGAGAAGAGTTGGATCCCCTGCTTGACACATAAAAACCCAAATATGAATGCAGACCTGAATGCTGCAACATTTGATCACCTATTTGATATTTCTTAATCTCTAATAATTTCCTCTCCTAATGAACACATGGGGAGCGCCAATATAAGCTGCTTACAAAGCAGCTATCTCTCAGCCCGCAGCAGAGAAGCTTCAGTGATTTGGGAGATTTTGCAACAAAAGAGGAAAAAGTGCAGCGTTTTAAACTTTTCATGGTTGGCAGCAAACAGCAGGTCTGTCCCTTCAACAAGGACTGTGTGTGTGTGTGTGTGTGTGTGTGTGTGTGTGTGTGTGTGTGTGTGTGTGTGTGTGTGTGTGTGTGTGTGTGTGTGTGTGTGTGTGTGTGTGTGTGTGTGTGTGTGTCTACAGTGCAGCCAAGTGGCATGATCTAGAAACTAGTAAATGTTTTTGTTCGTTTGACCATGTGGCTCTGTCTCTCTGTCTCTGTCTCTCTCACATTCACACACGCACCTCTGCCTCCTGGGGGCGGTATAGCTCCTGCACCACCTGCTCGCCCAGCGCTCGCTCCTCCTGGGCCAGGATCTGGAAGCCAGCGTCTCGGATCTACAGAGAACACACAGCATAAAGGCTATATTCCACCGGAGGCGTACGCGCCGCGGGACGGCTGCGCCGCGGTCACGCTGCTGATCGCTTCCACTATAATCAATGAGACCATTTCCACCGGGCGCGCCGCGGAACGTTTCAGCAGCGTCCCAGGAGCGGCGTGCCGTGCCGCGCCGCGGCGCTATCTTTCCGTCCAATTCTATTTTTGCCGCGAGCCGCTGCTAAACCGCGTCAATTTCGACAGAGCAGGGCGAGCCGGGCAGGAAGTGAAAAGTAAAAGCCATAGAGCATCCGGTCAATTTTCAAAATAAAACACAATACTCAGCTCATGTAACTTCACATCAACATTACGTCATGACCGGTGGGTCTCAGAGGGTCGGCAACATTGACGACGAGAGACTCATTGTCGAAGTTCAGCAACATGAAGTCATTTATGTACCAAATCATCCTTTTTATAAGGAAAATGTCAGAAAGGACAAAGCGTGGCATTTAATTGCATTAGTTTTGGGAGTGGAAGGTGAGTACATTAGGTTTAGGATTATCGCGTGATCTCGTGATCTCGCGTGAATACTGGCTGGCTGGCTGGCTCGCAAGGCAGCGCTACGCTGCCGTTACGCGCCCGGTAGGAATGGACGCAGGGCAGAGGACGCAGCCGTTCCGCGGCGCAGCCGTTCCGCGGCGCGTACGCGTCCGGTGGGATTCCGGTGTAAGAAAGAGACAGGCAGACAGACAGCATGAGCAGAGAGACAGCATGAGTAGAGAGACAGGCAGACACACAGCATGAGTAGAGAGACATACATACAGGCAGAGAGACAGGCAGACAGACAGCATGAACAAAGAGACAGGCAGACTGAGAGAGAGACAGAGAGAGAGACGGAGAGAGAGACAGAAAGAGACAGGCAGAGAGCGAGAGAGAGAGAGAGAGACAGAGAGAAACACAGTCACAATCAGAAACACTGAACCTCTGAACAGTTGCCACCTCCACCTACTCCCTGCTCCCCCACTCATACAATTCACTTCATAGATATATTTGCACAATTTTAAAAACTTTTAACTTATCCTTAGCATTTATTTTTAACTTATTCTCTATTCACACTTAAACTTCTGCTAGCCCTTCTACTGTACTCTAATTGTTGAATGTTAATGTTATGTTATATTGTTATAATGTCATAGTGCTACAGAGATATATGTTGTTTTTTAAATTGTTGTATGTTAATGTTACATTTTATATGTTTTATTGTCATAGTGTTATAGAGTTTTATGTTATATGTATGACGTATACTGCGTAGATGAATGATGCTTGCCAAGTCGTAAGAATTTTGCTGTGCTGAAGCAATTTGGTACATGCAACAATAAACACACTTTGACTTTGACTTTGAGAAGGACAGAGAGACAGAGACACACATTGAAACAGGGTGGGAGGGGGGGGTGAGAGATGAAGAGGCTCCTCTTTGTTTACCTTCGTAATGATCTCCTCTGCATTGCCGGTAGCAAATGCATCTGGTTTGAGGATGGCCAGGGTGAAGCCCTCGCTGGGAGGGACTAAGGGAGAGGGAGCAGATCCGTCAACCTAAACTACTCATATGTCAGAAATTATACAACGGGGGACCTAAATCCAGCGATCTGATTGGTTCCCAACTGTTGTATAATGAGCGTATACATAACTGCTATGACGCCTGATGATTTTGTGAAAGTTTGCATATCACTCCGCGCCTGGAAGTAGAAACAGTTACAAAGTAAAACATATGTTGGATGATGGAGAGCGTGTAAATGTTGTAACCCCGGGAGTAAGCAAGGCGATGGAGAGACTAACGAAAGCTTAGGCACACGGCGAGTGAACTGCTCCATAGGATAAATTGCCGGCGAACCGCTCTATCGGAGCCTTCTCTCGGAGGGACGCTAAAGTGTGTTGCATAGCGACCGTCGATGCATAGCGGCAGACAGGAGGGACTACTTTTTTGTATTCTTTAATCAAACGGCTATTTTGACTTTCTTGGTTTCTTTTTAAATGTAGTGTGTCTATGACTTTCGTTTCGCCATAATAGTAACCGTTGTATAAAAGCAATAGATCACTTCAGTCAGTGGCATGTGCTCATTATACCACTGTGAAGGGGGTTGCCGGCCCTCCGCTGCGCGTCGGGGCCGGACAACACCCCTTAACAGTGGTATAATGAGCACATACCACAGCCTGGCGTGATCTATTGCTTAAATATACAATGACCATCAGGAGGAAGAGGAGGAGAATGAGGAAGGATGATGATGACGATGATGATAAATAGACACATAAGGTAAAATCCAATCTAATCAGCATCAGCTAAGGCAGCTTCTACCCAGACGGACGCTCAGAGAATAGAGGAGGTTGTTTTGTCCCTTCTTACCGAGCATGCTTTCATCATGGAGAAGCTTGATGCCGTCCCCGTGTTCTTCCTCCTCCTCCTCCTCCTCCTCCTCCTCCTCCTCCTCCTCCACCAGACCGTCATCTTCTACCTGGAGACAATGATTAAAGCCTTAGTATGCTCTTCCTGGTGTGTGTGTGTGTGTGTGTGTGTGTGTGTGTGTGTGTGTGTGTGTGTGTGTGTTTGTGTGTGCGTTTCAGTGTGTTTGTGTGTGTGTGTGTGTGTGCGTTTCAGTGTATGTGTGCGTTTCAGTGTTTGTGTGTGTGTGTGTGCATTTCAGTGTGTGTGTTTATGTGTTTGTATGAGTTTCAGTGTGTGTGTGTACGTGTGTGGGTTTCAGTGTGTTTGTGTGTGTGTGTGTGTGTGTGAGTGTGCGTCTAAGTGTATGTGTCTGTGTTTCAATGTGTGTGTGTGTGTGTGTGTGTGTGCGTTTCAGTGTGCGTGTGTGCATTTCAGTGTGTGTGTGTGTGTGTGTGTTTCAATGTGTGTGTGTGTGCATTTCAGTGTGTGTGTGTGTGTGTGTGTGTGTGCGTTTCAGTGTGTGTGTGTGTGTGCGTTTCAATGTGTGTGTGTGTGTGTGTGCGTTTCAGTGTGTGTGTGTGTGTGTGTGTGTGCGTTTTAGTGGGAGTGTGTGTGTGTGTGTGTGTTTCAGTGTGTGTCAGTGAATGTGTGTGTGCATTTCAGTGTGTGTGTGTGTATGGGTGTGTGTGTGCGCACATCAGTGTGTGTGTGTGCGCACATCAGTGTGTGTGTGCATGCGTGTGCGTTTCAGTGCGTGTGTGTGTGTGCGCTTCAGTGTGTGTGCGTGCGTGTGCGCTTCAGTGTGTGTGTCTGTGTGTGTACTTCAGTGTGTGTGTGTGTGCGTGCGTGCGTGCTTCAGTGCGTGTTGTGGCATCCCGCCACTTAAACCTCGGCCCGGACCAGCCCGAGGGTTGGTCCTTGATGGCCTATACTACCGTCACCCACCAGCCGGCGACGGAGAGCACCTGCCGAACCCCAATCAGCGGTATGAGAGATACCTGGCTGGACAGCCAGGGAGACGCTTTAAAAGGAGCAGGAGGACTGACATTAGGGACACGGGAGCAAGGAAGAAGGTAGCGCTCTGGTCCGCGAGAGACTAGAGGCCCACGGAGTTCCTAGAGACCGCGTTTACTTTGCTTGTCTCAGATGTACGCAATAAATGCCGTGATCGACTTAGACCCTTGCTGCCAAGCGTGATTTGTACGTGGAACCCGGCTCATTCAAGGAGCGGGTTGCCACATATGGTGGAGGATGCGGGCATGAAGAACCCACTACAACCCCCACGGTAAAAAAAACCACCCATCCGGATTGCAGAACCCGGACGGGACAGACGCCGCCACCGCGAGAGACGCCGCCGCCGCCGTGAGAGACGCCGCCGCCGCCGCCGCGAGAGACGCCGCCGCCGCCGCGAGAGACGCCGCCGCCGCCACGAGAGACGCCGCCGCGAGAGACGCCGCCGCCGCCGCAAGGGACGCCGCCGCCGCCGCAAGGGACGCCGCCGCCGCCGCAATGGACGCCGCTGCCGCCGGCGCCGCAGCGGGATACAAGGCCGCAGCGGGAGACGAGGCCGCAGCGCAAGACCGGGACGGGACGTTGCCGTCGGCCTACGCGGACGTGGGGACGAGCCGGCCCTGCATGCTGGCGACCTGTTGGGCGCAGGGGACGTCCGGGAGCCCGACCGTACCAGCGCGGGTCATGGAAAAGGACACGCAGGCTGCTGGACACCGGTAGCGTGGTCACCCTCCTCCGCCCCGACTTGGCGGGAGGAAGGGAGGGGGGACCCATGGAGGTGGCCTGCGTGCACGGGGGGACCCGGACCTACGAGACCTGCCACTTGGTCATCCGGGCCCCACACAGGGTGTTCACGGCTCAGGCGGGGATTGTACCCAACCTCCCGGTGCCGCTCCTGATTGGGAGGGATTGCCCGATATTTCGCCGGCTTTGGGACCCGGCACGAGAATCCTGGGGCAGGAGTGATGCGGTCGCCGTCGCGGCAAGAGATGCGGTCGCCGTCGCGGCAAGAGATGCGGTCGCCGTCGCGGCAAGAGATGCGGTCACCGTCGCGGCAAGGGATGCGGCCGTCGCCGCTGCAAGGGATGCGGCCGTCGCCGCGGCAGGAGATGCGGTCGTTGACGCTGCGAGAGATGCTGCCGCCGTCGCTGCGAGAGATGCGGCCGCCGCCGCCGCCGCGAGGGACGCAGCCGCCGCCGCAGGAGACGCCCTGTCACGACGAGATACCTGCCTGGGCGGGTCCTCTGTCTATCCGAGGCTTGGACGAAGGGTGGAGGAGTGTGGCATCCCGCCCCGTAAACCTCGGCCCGGGCGGGTCGGAGGTGTAGTCGTGGACGGCGTATACCGCCGCCACCCACTATCCGTCTACCCGAGGCTTGGACAAAGGGTGGAGGAGTGTGGCATCCCGCCACTTAAACCTCGGCCCGGACCAGCCCGAGGGTTGGTCCTGGATGGCCTATACTACTGTCACCCACCAGCCGGCGAAGGAGAGCACCTGCCAAACCCCTATCAGCGGTATGAGAGACACCTGGCTGGACAGCCAGGGAGACGCTTTAAAAGGAGCAGGAGGACTGACATTAGGGACACGGGAGCAAGGAAGAAGGTAGCGCTCTGGTCTGCGAGAGACTAGAGGCCCACGGAGGCCCTAGAGACCGCGTTTACTTTGCTTGTCTCAGATGTACACAATAAATGCCGTGATCGACTTAATCCCTTGCTGCCAAGCGTGATTTGTACGTGGAACCCGGCTCATTCAAGGGTTGCCACAGTGTGTGTACTTCAGTGTGTGTGGTTGTGTGTGTGTGTGTGTGTGTGTGTGTGTGTCTCCCCACCGTCCTCCTCGCCCCTCCTTGCTCCATCACCAGTTTCTCCTTGGCCAGCTCCTCCAGCACCCTCCTCTGCAGCAGGGGCGCATTGGCTCCCCGTAGGACCCCCACCAGCTGGCCCCCCTACCCACAGCCAGGGTTAGCGTGCTAACAACAACCAGGGTTAGCTCTGGTGCTAACGACAGCCAGGGTTAGTTTGCGTGCTAACGGCACTACAGGACCAAAAATAGACACTCATTGACGCTCTTGCACTACAGAGCTAAGTGGACCAACACATACACACGCACACATACCCCGAAGAACAGGAAGGTGGGCTCACAACGCCCCCGGTACTTCTCCAGAGCCTCCATACTGTCTGCCTCGGCCTGCAGAGCACAAACACACACACACATACACACACACGCATGCATGCATGCACACGCACAAACACACACACACACATATAATATGATAATAAAAATTACTCATATTGTGCTTTTCAAAACCCCCGCAGCGCTGTACATGCTGAGAGTGACCCCTCTCTCAGACTCCCCCACAGAGTGCAGCACCCTTGGGTGATTCAGTCAGCCAGCAGGTGCCCCACACTGGGTCACCCTCCGCCTCGGGGTCACCCCCCACACCCGGGTCACCCCCCCCACACCGGGGTCATCCCCCTCACACCGGGGTCGCCCCCCCACAGCGCGGTCAGGCATGCTGCATATACTTTTAGAATGTTCAACTCTTTCTACCACAACATCCCCTTCCAAGCCAGTGTCTTACTGTGGCAAAATGCAGCAGGTCTTCGCCCAGCTCGTTCTTGATCTTCCGCAGGAGGCTGACCACGGCTTTGCAGGGACCACACCACTGCTGGTACACATCGATCACTACACGGGGAAATACCAGAGGAAGCGTCAGATTTTAAAACATTGTGCTGCAGTTCGCATCAGTGCCAGAGGGGGGCAGCAGCGCTTTAATTAACACTAATGCGTACAGTCCTCTGCAGTTCAGTGTTGTCGATAGTCCTTAGATAGTAAACTTGTTCCTACCTGTTAAACCTTTTGTCGCAAGCATTTCATCCCATTGCTCTTGGATTGTGATGGGTGTCTGAGAGGGACATGGATCAATGGATACGTAGCCTACACATTTAGCTCTATAAAACCGACAGAGGGAAAAATAATTCAATCAACGCTAAAATCTAAGCGGGTTATTTAACCAACCTGGAGGCTCACTTCTTTCTTTTTGGCTGCCATTTGAAAAGCACATCAAATTAAATCTGAGTGAAATGACTGCCTTCTATCAGTCCCCCAAAGGGAGGATGCAAATACAAATGATCCAGGGTCACAAGCCCTTGTTGGTATTCTGTTGCCAAGCAATGAGGTTTCCTCCTCTGTCAGGGGTCCATTCCATCCCTAGAGGGCGCTGATGGACATGCAGACATTTATTCACGGAGTAAAAGATCGAGCCCCTTATTTACCGGCGACTCAATCGAGGAGCCTAGAAAACGTGTAGTGCTTATGGAAATTGTGTTTAGTATTTCAGAAAATGGGAAATCGTGTATCAAAATCCCATAACAAAGGACATAGTCTAGACCAGGGGTCACCAACACGGTGACCATATGAGGCGCCCGCCGGCCTGTTCTGAAAATAGCACAGCTATTTTAAGTCATTGTTGATAATTATTGGGAGAAATCATTAACATGATCAGTGTCTTCACATAGATGAGTATCATTAATAAATATTAACAATATA